>NC_056732.1:254757844-254867844 GCF_019279795.1 Protopterus annectens
AAATATACATATCGGAACAAATCAAAGCGTAGTCTAGCAGCAATATAGTTGCTTATGCTACTACATATGATATACCGACGTGTCAGGTATACAAGACCTGTAACAAGCAACCAGTACAGACACCTACAACATGAGAAGGTCCCCTAATCAGGACAGTTGCAATGGCTAGAGTATTGTACATACCACTCAACTGTCCCTGAATGTCAGGTACGTCCCGAGTTTGACTGAAAATCTAACTCTGTCCTTCTTAATCCCTCTTAAAATTAGTGGCTGTTGAAGGAAAGATGGTGAATTACACTTACTGACTAATGACAATAAGTAAGAGTTATAAACAACTGTTACTTCAGAATATGTGTATTAAGTCATATGCTCTGATTCTGTCAATGTGTCAAGTTAATAGCACTACTTTTGTTAAAGTGTCCCTGATTTTTCTTGACCTGTCCCTGATTCTGCAGAAATGTGTCTCCGATTGGTGGAGAGTTCTGGTATTGTCACATGAGATGTGTGATGAGGGACTGATCCATGCAAAGTGGGAAAGGTGTCACTCCTACAGTCTCTCGTCGTGCAATCTGAAAGGTGGTCAACGTGCAGTAGGTATGCGGTAGCATAACTCGGCAGACAGCTGCGTTAACAAACTCAAGTCACATGTCAGCATTGCAGAGTATCGGTTCCCATGTATCAGACAGATGGGAGCAGATCATATGAGGAACACGCGTATAATATGATTACATCACTGGACAGGCCGCCAAGTCCGTACAGTCGAACGACTGCCGTCGCAAAATGGTTACACATACCCGATAATGTAGTCATGTAGTCCGATGTAATATGCATCACAAGGGATCACACACACCCAGCGTGAGTGACAAATGTAAGCGGAAATGTCGGAGAGCGAGCGGCTGTAAGCGTGTTTGTCTACCAGTATGCCAGTAGTGCACTGTCAAAGAAATGTGGAGTCTAAACGTGTATAAGGTGCTGTGACCAGAGGTCAGCAGTGCTTAACACTGTGCAAACCCACGCACAACAGCTCCCACCTGCTGGACTGTACCTTACCTGGTCTGTATCCAAAGGCGTTGGCCTGTCCGCAAACAAAGAACCGCCCTATACACGTGATGGTAGAAGTACCCTGTGCACATAGCTCATGTGAATTAACAATAGACTATGGCATATGTACAGACAATAGACCACACACACACCATGCAGCGCAGACATCCAACAGTATAGCAATTTACTGGCAGATATGTCCGGACCACTGGTGTATGCATGCCTGGCCATCCTGTGTTTCAGTGTGTGAGCATGCCCAGTATGACTGTTACACATGTTGTCGACCGACAATACCGTCATACCGTCATGTGTGTTAGCATGCAAAGTATGGTCAACTGTATTGCATGTGTCACATGTACAGATAGTACTGTGTTGTTGACCCCTCCGTTCTACACAGACAGGTGTCATGCTGTGTCTGCAGGGTAGCTAATGGTCATGTGGCATTGACAGTTACTACATGTCTGCATAGTGTGGGGGGACATGCAACCACAACCACAGTCCTACACAGCACCATGGGTGGTGCACATGACTCTCACATGTGTAGGTGTGACGGGGGCACAACCAACAGTTGTACACATCTGCCACTACTGTACTGGTATGCCGGGTACTCCATGTCAGTGTGTGGACCTACCTAAATTGCTGGTTGGAGGGATACCAGGGTACGTTGGTTCCCAGCTTTAATTACCAGCACAGTGGTGTTGGACGTCCTAGCTTACACAACCTACATCAAACTTCCTGGCCTGCTGTCGTCTGTGTGTGTCTTAGGGAGTTGGGGTCATTCATTGGGCATATCCATAGGCCATCGTATATCATTCGTCTATAATGGTCCACATCTGTCCAGCTGCATGTAACGTGTGTGGGCTGTATGGACACACATGATGGTCAGCCCATAATCTGCAGTGGGTTAGTACTACAGGCTACCATTGTGACCCCCGTATGTGCAACAGAGGTCATGGTGCCACTATGGATATGTACTGTCTGCTGCCCTAACATTTGGCCACCACAGTCACTTGTATGCTCACATACATACCATAGCAATGGGTAACTACACAGTCTAATACAACTGCCACTTGTTAGGTCAATAGACATACCCTGGGTGTGTTCCGTACTTCAGGACGGTGCTGGAGTGCTGCCTATGTCGGATGCACACAGTGCACCTCCTATGCATGGCCAAGCATAGGTACTGTCATGTTTGCCATCCATTGTACTGTGTGCAGGTCAGAGAGGGGAAATCTGTGGGTATCTACTGTGTCAGTGCATATGCCTTGTGTTGCCTCTTTGCCAAGGGCAGGTCATACTGTGCATGGGCTTTCGCCGACTGTGCCCTACTCAGGTAAGTTCCTTCACCAAGTCACACTGTGCCTGTACAGGCCTTGGCAGTGGTGTTGGGCTGTGTGGCCCTGCCCCATGCTGTTCCTGCTGCAACTGTTACTGCAGGATAACATTGTGTAGCATAGCAAATACCATAACAACTTTTATGCATGTAGCTTGTGAATACTGCAGAGCTCCAATGAATGTGCCCGGATACCAGAACTGTGAACCGAGCATCCCAAACAGATCCACAAGTATATGTCTTGCCTGTGCATCCACCTCAGTATGGTGTGAGTGTTCAGGTGTGTGTGCATTACTGATGGGTGTCATCAGCCAATACACCAGTGTTTACCCAGCATCCCCAACTAGGAGACTGTAGGGGATGTCCATATAGGCATTGGTGTGCTACAGCTGTGTCAGAAGCCATATATCGGACACATCATAGCTTCCATGGCAGACAGCACACACATTCAATTTCATGCCTTGGCCATCTCATATGGCCTAGCTGTTGGAGGGTATGCCCCTGCAGTGACTGTAGGCCCTACCCCGCTCCCTGGGTGGTGCTACGTGTGCAGGCTATAGCACCCAGTACCCCAGGGTAGTCATTCCTGTGGTTGAACAGATGCATATTGCTGGTCCACTAATCATGTGTGTTGAGGACATGTACATGCTCACTAGCATGTGTTGACATGGCATCTGTGAAATGGTGCAATACTCTGGATGCAGATGCCTGTGTGATACCCATGATATCCCCTGTTGTGCTGTGTGAGGTACCTGTGGCTAGTACACCTAGGCCAACACATCCCATAGTATCCACTGTGATGCGTTTCCCTTGGCCTGTTTGATGTGTCAGGTGTGGCAGGCACAGGTCAACAAGCTGCTGTAGGAGGTCTCTGTCCACCCGATACTGTTCCAACATCCCCAGCCCATGTAGCCCCTGGTAAGTTACCCTCGGTCTATAAAGTCTTATGTCACCCCAGTAAGGGTTGTTCGGCAGCATACACATCCTCACTGCCCCAGCCTCCTGCACATGTTGGTATATGTTGCCTGCTGCAGCCCATGTCATTTGGTTGGACTGTGTCGTGAAATGTTCCTGCAGGTATACACTGGTGGTGCAGAGTGTGGACGAAACCTGTGTGTATGCTGCTTACTCGCATTAACGTACTGTTCATGTGTGGGCTGGCCATGTCATCTGCTGATTGTGCTGATCAACACCTGTTTGTGCAGCCTGTACACCCTGACTACCCCACCACTGCTGTCATCCCTCCCAATGTCACCAGGCAGGTATAGACACATCCCTAGCTTAGGTGTGCTAAGGCAGGAGCACTCCCGAGGCACAGTTCTGCAATGTACATACAGTATGCCTGACCCCCCCATCCCATGCTGTCAACTATATTCGAGATCTGCACCAATCTGACTACACACATACACTCCAGGGACCAGCAGCACACCCTGGTAATAAATGTGATACACCATTGTCAACCTCATCTGCATAGTATAGTCTTCTAATGAATAGTTATATGACCCATACCGAATCTCCAAATTAATAACCACTGCTCAGTGTCGCTCAGATCCATACACAACTGGCAACAGGTGCCTTACTGTTACCATATTCGATGTCCCATGGTCTTCCCAGCAACAAAATAACTGGTGTCTACATGACTACAACCCATGACCCTGCACACTACAGACGATGTGCATTACCACCACGCCATGGCAGATATGCATAGATCCCAGGTTATCACGTACAGATCATCTGGCACAAACATTCAATAGTGCTGATGTCCCCAGACATATATGTTCACATCTATGTCCACCTCTATATCTACATATATCATATATATTATTTGTATACAGATATACATGGACATATATATATATATATATATATATATATATATATATATATATATACATATACATACATACACACATATACATGTACACACATATGTAGATATGGCACTTATATCAGAACAGCGGACCACATGACAGCAATGCATTAGACAGGAATGAAAAGGAAACTACATGTGCCACCTGCATCATGTAGTGTTGTTACTATCAAAGCACATGTGTTATGTTGCGTCACATGGGTCAGACCGTATCAAGGGTAAGAGTAGGGCTGCTGACAGTTACTCACCAGACCTATTGGCGAATGTATGTGTTGACAACCCAGTGTCTTGGCAGAATATGTGGGCTGTGGACACTATATAGGTCAGCAACAAAACAAACTTAACACATCCCACAGCTAGCCACCCACAGATATCACATATGGTATAACTGCCAAACACACACACCTGCCATGCCTTGGAATCAAGCACCTACCTGAATAGGTCTATCACACTACAGCATTATGCAGTAACAGAACACGCTATCGAGATTACTGGTACATAGTACTCCCAGAGGCATACTTCTAGGTGGATGACATCATCTGCAAAGGCAAAAACGCCGATAGGGAATGTATGTGGAGTGAGCCGTCTAAAAGCATTACTCTGTCCCCAAGCAGTTGAAACACACACACATACTTGGCAGCAATGGGAATCGAACATACACCTATCTACCTTATCACACTACAGCATTACGCAGTTACAGAACGCGCTACCGAGATTACTGGAACACAGCACTCCCAGAGGCATACTTCTAGGTGGATGACATCATCCGCAAAGGCAAAGACGCTGATAGGGAATGTATGTGGAGTGAGCCGTCTAAAAGCATTACTCTATCCCCAGGCAGATGGAAACACACACACACACACAGACTTGGCAGGGCTGGGAGTCGAACATACACCTAACTACCTTATCACATTACAGCATTACGCAGTTACAGAATGCGCTACCGAGATTACTGGAACACAGCACTCCCAGAGGCATACTTCTAGGTGGATGACATCATCCGCAAAGGCAAAGATGCCGATAGGGAATGTATAGAGAGTGAGCAGTCTAAAAGCATATTACTGTCCCAAGGTAGACGTAGACAAACACACGGCAGTTGTGTGAGTGGGACAACTGCCCATCTACGGAGCAGTATTACAACACTACATGGATACGAGATGCACCACAGACAGTACACCCTTCAAGACAGTCAACCAGTGTGTTCAATGCAGGCATCCATCCTGAGGTGGAAAATGGACATCTGTTGCCTGGACAACCACCATCGCTATACAGGATGTCAATGGCCATGCCCATACACAGAGGCACATCACTGACACAAGGTGTCACTGGGCATGCTCACACACTTAGTATCACATGTCTGTTTGGAATGTACTGTGTGTCCATCTACACAACGGCGTACTGGGCATGCTCACACACTTAGCAGTTGAAAAGGGCCATCTTGCATGCACACAGATTCTAAACACAGAAGGGCACAGTTTGGAATGTACTGTGTGTCCATCTACACAATGGCATACTAGGCATGCTCACACACTTAGCAGTAGCAAAGGGCTGTCTTGCATGCACATGGATTCTAAACATGGAAGGGCACAGTATGGTGTTACTGTCCCCACGTACATGTAGGTCACTCACATGTACTGACCAGTACACACTCAAGAGCCATCGCAAATGTCTCAGGTGCAGATCACAGAGGTAAATGCCGCAGTCTACTATGTAGCCCTCAGACATCACCATGTTGTTGGACCAGCAACACACAGCCATACATTACCACAACACTGTGTGACTCATGACCAGTGGACTGTACATAGGTCTACAGCAACTGTGCAGACTACACAAGTACTGACAGGGTTCCATCATGTGTTATTCAATGCGATGATACCACTGTACATGATGAGGTCGGCTCTACACATAACAGGGGCCCTGGGTCTTACACAGCTGTGACAGATGACTGTCGCTGTACATCAAATAACACACGTTTGGATATGACATATATGTAATCACAGTGGATATGTGCATGGACCACACACACACACACACACACACACACACACACACACACACACACACACACACACACACACAACACATATGCACATAGCATAGCTTTTGCAGTCCTCTGTGCAGACAAGTGGCTACAGCAATCACATGCATGCAAATGGAAGGTAGGTCCATGGCTGTTGAATGCTAACAGCACATGAGGTAAATTTTGACTGAGGACACATCCCCTCTGTAGTAGTTACCCATGACACCCATCATATCATACAACAGTCCATGTGTTATGTATGTCATCACACATGTCCACCAATTGCAATGCATACAAACATGGCTACATGACAGGCATGTAGGACCAACACACATGTACATGTAGTGGTGTGCATGCAGCTACCATGCATGTGCAGTAATTGATGTATGTAATTCATCTGTGCCTAACTACAACATGCAGTTGCAATGGATCCCCATCATTGACACCTGTATATGGTGAAATACTGACAGCACGGTAGGATGTACATCAGGTATGGATGGATGTGTGTACATAAAGTGGTGATCCACCTTTGCAGATGGGTGTTTGCTGGGGACGGCTCACAGGTATGCCACATGCCATCCTACCATTACATGTGCAAACAGTATGTTATATTACTGTTACTTGACGGTGAAGACATAAAACCTACACAGCAGTCGGGTGTTACTGACTGTAAGCCACTTGACACCTGTAACACTTACATCCTCCCGTGTGCATATAGCAGCACAATTGCTGGAGGTAGCATTGGTACACATAATGTGGCCAATACTGCTGCATGTCTGTCAGACGTATCATCATATAGCAGGTGTATCATTCACAGTACTGCCATGTGTGTTTGCTTGTGTGACCATATATGCCACATATGGTGGGAAACACATCCAAATTGTTACACAGCCCTGTACACTGTTGTAGAGATCTGTACATACTGCATTGTGGAAAGCATGACGTAGGCAGGGGTGGTGTGTGTATCACACACATGTCAGCTATCCATATGTGAATGACATTTGTGGACTCCACAGTGTGTGTGTGTGTGTGTGTGTGTGTGTGTGTGTGTGTGTGTGTGTGTGTGTGTGTGTATGTATGTATGTATGGCTGTCTGGTGCATGGAGTGAGGGTGTATGCTACCATACAGTACAGACAGGATCCCTAACCCCTCATGGTGATGCAGTCTACTACCCTGTTGATGCCATCGGTCTCAGCCTTACTGGCTACCTGTACATGTTCATTCTCTGTGTCGTGTCATGTGGGTGCACAGTACTGTGAGGGTGATTACCACATAGGCAGGGGTTCTCACCTCAACACTATGGAGTGTGCATTATAGTGTTGTTGAACCCGTGCATGTGGGCATGTTCCTGTAATGTGACAGGGTATTACTGCTACACAGTGAGGTCTCATGCTATCAAGTGGCCTCTAACGTTATCATCGGTCGGACCACTGTGTACACCCCCGCACCATGTCAATATACCTGTGATGTGACCTGGTATGGATGTCATGTCTCTAGCCACTGTAGCCTATTAAACAGCCCACATGCTTCTGGATCAGTAGATGTGTGGACATCTGTGGTATGTTAGCCTTTCCAACAGTCAGGTTGAGGTTACGTATAGCATGCTGATATTGCCATATGTGCCTGTGAGTACTCCACATTTACACATGGGAAACTGCAAACACTGCTACTTGTTGGCACATGCAAGTAGACCATAAGGAGGGAACCAGGGCATCGTTACCAACATGTTGTTACTGTTGTTACCAAGACACATACTGTGAACATATAACAATGCATGATAAACCTGTACTTCATGGTATGTCTGGTGAGTGTCAACAGTAGACAACTAATGTAATATACACTTCTCTCACTATTTTGTTCACCCTGTTCATCAGACCATTTGAGCATGTCCCTGCACCGATGGTGTGGATGACAGGGATGCGGCACAGGCTTCATCATATGCACAGGGTGATAATGTTCGCCAGGGGCATAGGCTGCACCAATGGATGGCATCATGTGTGTGGGTAAGGGTCAGTGATCTGATTGGACATGTGTGGTCATTATGCATGTGGGTGTTGCGGTGCCCTACAGATCTTTTTGCCGTGTGCGTGTATGTCTGTGCACAGTTCTGCCTTTTGTGTGGCCTACACAGGGGTATTATTGACAGATCCAGATTGTACAGACCAGGATGCACAGCTCACTGTGTCCGGCCATGGCCACGTGACCTGTGCCTGCCAGGGGTTGCATGGGCACTACCAGGTGGAGGCTTGCTGTGTCCTGGTGTGGACAGCGCAGCACCAGCTGCACAGCTACTGCTAATGGCACTATGGGAGCGGGCATGTGAGGTGGCATGCTCACGTTGACCTGCACTAGGTGGTGTAGCTGGCCTATGTCCACATGGCCTACACCTCATTCCTACCAGATGTTCCAGCACAGACAGCTCATGCTCGTGGATTGCCATGCCACAGTTAAGGATTCCGACCATGCAACCCAATCGCCTGTCCAGAACATCAGCAATCTGCTGTTGAGCATTTGCCAATGCCTGGATGTTGTCATTTAGAGTATGGATAGCAGCCCTCTGCAGCCTCTGCTCTTCTCTGTTCTGCCATTCAGCACATGCCTGTGCCACCATTACAGTCTGGAACATGCGTCTGGTGACACCAGCTGCTGCGCTTTGTCCTGCAGGTGCATGTCTGCCAGAGGTCCTCCTACAAGCAGCACTGGCCACATGCCTGTGTGGCACATCTGCAGTCATTACACTGACACCATGGTGTGGAGACACACCTTCTGTAGCCACCACACATTCCTGTTCCACGCTAACAGACACTAACTGTCCTTCCTCTATGGTTAATGGTGATGCGGTATGTCTTGGCAGCAGAACTATGTGCGGGGAAGAGGGAGACATAGCTGGGATGGCAACCATTGGCACAGATTCAGCCCCTGACAACCCTGCCTGTACCTCATGCATATGTTCAGCACTGCTAGTGTCTGTGGGAAACACTAACATCAGATGGACCGCAGGAGGGTAACGCACCTACATCACCTGTGAATGCAAAGAAATACTCTAAATTACAATAGACACGCACACACACAGACACACACACAGACATGCACACACACAGATGCACACACACACACACACACACACACACACACACACACACACACACACACACACACACACACACACACACACACACACACACACACCATGCATGTGATTTGACAGATGGCATGCAGCATGCATGTGATACAGCAGACGGCATGCAGCTCAGACATTAATAGTGTTTAGTCAGCAAACCTCCCTGGGTTGCACACAACAGCAAGCAGGTGTCATATCAGTAGCCATGCAGTTCACACAATTATGGTAGTAAGCATGCATCCCCATGATACACCATGTGGACTAGAACAGGTTAACAGTGCACATGGCTGAAGTGACCTTGACATGTAATCTGCTGACGTGTGCATTAACATGCATACATGTCTGACACAATGGTGTCCTGACACATGTACAGCATTGTAATGGGCATCACATTGCAGTGTTGTCTGTATGCCCTACAGATAGAATGCATGTTTAGCAAATGTGCATGAGCATGGCAGGGTAGTGTGAGCCATCTACATTGCTATACAGTGTGAAGTACAGACACTGTGCCATTGCATGGCATCATGAGGTGTCTATATTGCTATACAGTGCGTAATATGCACACATTGCATAGCCATAACTGCATGCATACCCATGACATAACTGTGGATTGTGACCCATGATGCTGAGGTATATACACACCAAACCATGCTGTGTCATGTGACAGGTCACTGGAAGACCTACAGATGACACCCCTGCACAACTACTACAGAGTCTTAGCTCTCTGGCAACCATGTCCACACATGGCAGACTTGTCAATTCACCATGTCCCACATGACATTGATGTACCACACACACGAGGTGCACAGCTAATGGTGATGTCCTACAGCAGCAAGGGAAATGAGCAGTATCTGTGATGTGGTATCAATGTCTGTGGAAGCTGTACAGGTGACTACTGTCATGCTATGACACAGTTGTGATGTTCAACACATCTTATATGGTAGACTTAAGTGACACCTCCACTAGCTGTGCACAGGCTTTTAGGATGTCCAGTGTACCACATCAACTGTATAATCAGTTAACTGAGGCTATAATTGGACCATGTGTGGACAATGTGTAACAGGGTGTATAAACATCACATCTACTGTGTGGCTACATGTCTCTGGCCATCCCCCATGGCCATTTGTGAACATGTGTTGGCCAAATGTTTGTGATGGCCATCTATCTCACATGTCTGTGTTGTCCCATATGACATACACCCATAGATGTCAGATATGTCACCATCCACAGGACTATGCAGACAACGGGTTGTATGTTTGGTATGTGGGGTATGTGTTATGGGATAGTGTGACAATATTGCAGCCAGAACAGTACATGTCTGGGGCATGTCAGATGGTACATCACAATGTGTGCACCCATTGCAGGGGCATAAAACACAATGGTGACTCCTGTGGGCTGCCCATATCCCAGCTCACTGTGTGGTACTGTTTACGTACCACACATGTGTTCTTCCAATATATAGTACATATGCCTACATTGTACAACACCTCCACCATTGTATGCACAGCTGTCCACACATGTAGCAATGACAGATACTGTGGTTTCATGTCGGTGTATCATTTTGTTTGTATATATTGCACATGGGTAGCCAGTGTGAATGATGGGAGATGCGGCCTGTATATCGTGACTGGACCAAACATCAAGTGTACAAGTGTTAACTGGCCACATGGCGAATAGACCTATGCTTTAACATGCCTGATACTGATGACAGTCTCACCTGCAATGGACTGTTGTCTGTGTGGCACGCCAGAGGTACTTCTATAGGGGTGACACAGC
This sequence comes from Protopterus annectens, assembly GCF_019279795.1. Lineage (NCBI taxonomy): Eukaryota > Metazoa > Chordata > Ceratodontiformes > Protopteridae > Protopterus > Protopterus annectens. The sequence goes on from NC_056732.1 coordinate 254,769,007, forward strand.
AGTTTGAACATTATCCATGACTGTATGACAGCCACAGGGTGCACTGTGCATGTTAACACATTCGCCTGTACAATAGCATATAGTATGCACATGTGTGCATACACAGGGTAGCATACTGTAGTATGCAGCATGTGTGTAAACATACCTTGCATATGATGTTACATTACATAATGTACAGTGACACATGCAACTAAATGGGATATAATAGTCATATGTGTAGTACTAACTTACCAGGCAACTCCAGGTTCATTGGTTGGGAGATACCCACCTCCACGATGGCAGCTAGTGTTTGTGGATGCTGTTCTGAGGGTGTCCCCAGACTGGCCAGTAGCTCCTTGGTGGGTGTGAGTGGGGGCAGGGTTCATGGCCCACCACCTGTTCCACCTTGTTCCCTGTCAATTGCAGTGGCATGCTGTTTCGCATGTCGTATCAAGCCCGTGCAGTGTCTGCGCACCTGCTGGTAGGTGTAGTTATGGCCACCCACATCAGTAACCCTCCTGCGAAGGTCCTGCCACAGGTCGTCATGCTGCTGGGCATGTTGTGGCACATGGCTGAACAACACCTCATAGTTCTCATGGAGGTACAGTATGAGGACATCATCCTCCTGGCGGCTGTACGCTGGCAGGCATGAACAAGGCATTATCTGTAAGACATAATGATGGTGACAGGTCACAGTATCACAGAGATGTACAGAGATACTGCTGCACATACATTTGTATTAAATCTAGTACAGCTGCACAGTTATCTTTGCAAATCATCATGACACTGACATGACTGACATGTTTGTGTCACACACATGTAACACCCGTTATGCATTGGATATCATCACCATATATGTGTGTGTCACCTCATTACATTGTTCATACTCCATGTGAATGCTGTCTTGATGTGGGCATGTCTGTTTGCCTGCACTGGTGTTCTTACCTATCAGCACATGCCTGGATGTGTCCACAATAATGCTGTTGACCTTGATGCTGTGTATATGTCACATATCAACACATACACTGCCTTAATGGACTTGAGCAGTGACAATGCACACATATGCATGGAAACCTTTACATGCATGTGTTTTGCCATATACATCTACATGGCACTGTACAGCAGTTCAACATCCTGACACAGATCGCCTGTGTTGCACATGTGATAGACATGGGACAATGGCTACCCGGACATCATTCGCAGGGATGGTTATCAACTATAGCATGTACGGGCAAGGTTTCCTAGCTGTATCTGACAGCCATTTTGCCACCGCGAGGTGCATTAGTGCCACATTACTGATCCAGACAGTTGATAATACATTTACCATGCGGTCATCACACCATGTATGACAGAGATGACATGTGCAGCTTTGATGGACAGGGTTGCATGGTATGGCGGGAGTATGTCACATGTATGGCACAGGGATCTGTCCAGCATGTGGCGATCCTAGTAGTAGGACGGTGCCTGTCCATGACATATGTCTTTCAGATCAGGATATGTACGTGTAGCATGTCCAACATCATAGTGTAGCACATGTCTTTATGCAAGGTAGCCAGCATGCTGCATAGTGGAGGTGAGGATTGTGAAGGCTGGTATCACCCATCCACGCATGGGCAATACCCCTTAAAGGTGATATATGATCCAATATTGGTCACCCGAGTGCTGAGTATGCCTGTCCAATGATCTCCATGCTCATGGATGGCACCCTGTCATGACATGGGTGCCTTGTATGACTACCTAATAGGCCTGGAGACATCACCAACTCAGGGAGGTGAACTGCACAGCGCCATCCCTTACACAATGTCCATAATGTTGACCGCAGCCTAGGTGGTAGTTAATGGGTACAGGGATATTCATCTAGCAGTGGCAATGCTAATATCATCTGTCAGATTGTGCACATATGTCACACACCTCACCCACAAAGCCCATTCTGTATGTTGACCACAACATTGAGACAGCTATTGCTCATAGGTCATGACCATTCATATCCTTACATACACAGATGCCTCACATTTGTCTGTGTGGTATGGGCTACAATGAGGGGGGAGTACAACACATTAACCCTGTTTTACTGTAGCTGCCACTTGTGTGATATGCACATGTCACTCTGACACCTTTTGTAGTGCTGATTCTGTCAACAGGCCACTGGTAGAACACTCCTGTGACATACGAAGGTACATGTTGTCAAACATCCGTACTGTCATCTATGTCTGTACTGCTAACATCTACGTTGATAAAGGTTCATGGACTTGCAGACCATACTCAGCAGGGTAGTAGTGCAGTGCTTCCAATTATGACTGTAGTCACCACTTGTGGGTTGATATTATCCCACACCCTATCTGTATTGCATTTTCATGCTCAGCACTTGTTCAGAACTTGTGAGAACTTCATGAGCTACTAATTAATATATTACCCATTCCAAACCATTTCTCACAAGTACACTGTCTGTCCTTACATTTCCAGCTTGCTTACAGTACAACAGCTGTTGTACACACGTAACTCACATATCTTGTGAGACATGGTTGAATATACAGGCATGTCCAACTGTCACGTACCAGTGCTATTGCCTGTCTATATGATGAATATGGTGTACATGTGGCAATAGAGCAATTGTCTCATGTACACAGTCAATGCTCACCTCCCAACATACGACACTATAGCCTGTGGGAGATGCACATATGTAGCTATGCTGGGGGTAATGCTCTCACCAACCCAGACTGAACCTGACAGTCATGTGGGGATGTATAACATTTGCAACTCACCCCACTCATCACATAGTCTCACAAGATCTCCACCACCACAGGCCATACATAGTATGAGTACAATTTTTGCAGAATCTCTCCATACTCTGTGTAGGCACCAAAGGCAGCCCTCATCACCAAACACAACAACAATAACTTATAGCCCACAGACTCATGTATGCCCATCACATACAGCCAATAGGGTGTTATAACATACACAACAGACCAGTCATAGGTGACTCTGTCAGCGGTCACACTGATGTCCCACTCAGCAGGCTACACAAGGCGATAGTCACTTACATCTAGCTGTCGGGTAACTGGTTCTGCAACATAACCTATGCACCCATGCCACACCTCACCAGGTACAATTTGACTGTCATTCTCCATGTTAGTGTGACTGCCCTGAGATGCAACTTCACAGACTACATGTGCAGGGACATGCAATAGCTCTCCGGTCTTGTAGCCCTGAAGGCATCGGCCAAGTCCTGGGGAGCATTATGCATTCATCCGGACTTGATACCACTGTACAACGACTGACTGTTTCACTTCAACAGTTGCCTATGCTTCTGCTGTCATTCCACAGGCATCCAGTATCTGTCTGCTTTGACTGACATGGTCAACAAAACACGATTCTTTGGGAGTACAGATAACATGTAAGGCTCTTGCTACTCCTATACTGCCTGTCTTGCACAGTTTCCAATAACATTCACCACCAGAACGGGAACAGGCAAGCAAAACATGGGGTCATGTGATTCGATGCTTGACATCTTCATCTCTGACACACGCAGGCAAGGCACTCCTTATAATGGACCACTTCAGTATCTCTGCAGTGACTGGAACCTGCCTCTAGGCTCCGCAGAGCACACCTGCACTGACAGGTTATACGCAGACCACACCTTTCAGTTATGTATACGCAGACCACACCTTTCAGTCATGTAACCTGGACTGGAACACTCATGGCTGAGGTGTTCCCATATTCCACTATGTTGTACACACCTCCTGGCTAGTTACTTAGCACAATGCATGAGAGGTGATCCACGTGCAACTAATTGTGGCCAGAACTTCTATAAACATTGTAACATGCTACGGATTCAACAACATACCCCACTGTTACCAGCCCTCATTTCTTGGTGTACTGGACAGTAGGGTTCAGACAGGTACTACTGATGTGAGACTGACATTACCCCACACTTAACTGGGATAGCCACTCATGTACCAACACATTAGGCCAACGCTGTCCAGGATTCATAACCTCCACTTGGCTGGATCATCCCATACACACCACCTCCAAGACCAAAAATATCCTAGACATGGACACTAGCAACATGTGACTGGTGGTCCACACCTGGGATTATCCCCTCGGTGGTTTCCAAACATATGCTAATCACCCTTGTTATCCACATCCCGGCACCACACCCTTCACGGCATACACAGTACAAGATTACTACAACGCCTACTACAGACGTCTTATGACAGCAGTAGTAAACATCATGACACCCGTGCAGATGGACAATGCACATACAAATGCTGAAACATACCCCAGTGCACTTCATTAGCACTTACACGACTGCATGGATCATGTTATTCCAAACAGAGCCATGATGGTACCCACCAGATAATGGACACCACTCTGGGGGTCCAGTTCCATGGACATAATGTACAACAAAAGATGGAGGCTGTTGCAAAGTGGAGTACAATCCCATGGGTGGGGTAGCTCACTGGTCAGCCACAGTAGGGCTATGGAATCCCTTATCAATATTCACATCTGCTCTGACATACGACAGTTACTCAGGAACATTACAGAGCCAAGTGATGTTGGCAGCATCCTGGTGGATGGGTTCAATGCTAACATTACACCCTCTCACTCCCTACAGGGCCACATGCAGGAACATTGCGGTGTCCCTGCAGTCACAACTACACAGTACTAACCTGCACTCTCTAAGGCCTGGAACACTGACTCCATGTGACCATCCAACATCCCAGGCTGTGATTTACACAAACTTCTGAATGACATGTCTCCCCACTTGGCCACCAGATTCAATAATAGCCTTGTATCAAACATTGTGGCCCCTGAATGGCACACAGCAACAGTTATCACACTCCACACAGGTGGCGCCACAATGAACCAGAGGGACTATTGCCCTATACACCTGACTGGACTGTTCTGCAAGGCTATGGGGCACATCATCATAGAAATCATTCACAGAGACATTGGTGGGCTCCGGTCCTTTGATGCCACCCAGGTTGGACTTGTTAGGGCCAGAGCATGGCTTCTACACCTGGTGGACTCCTTTGATACAGTTACCAGGGTAGTTGATGACAGTAAGGGGGTCCACACAGCGTACATTGTCCTCTCATTGGCTTTCAGCACCATTCTCCATTCCGGCATTGACAACATACACATCCACCTGCACATCGACCCCTATGTCTCAGGATGTTATGCAAAGTGGCTCACAGACAGGACCCACACAATGAGGGTAGCATACCATAGTACCAACTGAATTTCAGTTACACTTGGCGTACCACAGTCCTCAGTCATAGGGCCCATCATGTTCAGTATATGCTTCCCTGAGGTACAGGCTAGCACAGAGGGACTTTCCCTGACTAGCTTTCCAGACAACTGCATACAAAGCACCCTGATTGATCCACCAGCTGATACTGACAACCTCCATAAGGGTTTCACTGTGATGGATACCTGATATCAATATCATGGCCTCAAGATGCATGACACAAGGTGCATGAACATCCCCTTTGCATTACACCAATCACCCACTGACTATCACATAGGTGGTCGTCCACTACATACATGTCACATTGTACATGATCGTAGTACACACATATGTAGCACCCACTCCTTTGATAACCATATTGCCAATGTGGCATGGATATCCTTCTACGTGGCCACCCTTATCTGTACTGGGTTTGTAGCTGGAACATAGGCACCCATTGTACCTCTGAACTCCTGACGTATACACACATTCAAGGGTACCACACCCTGTTTAGGGTGTAGCTTACAGAACAGCTACAGCTTTACATACCACAACATTAACACGCCATGAGGATTATTGAGCTCCAAAGGCTGACGTATGCGGCAGAACTACGGACACCACGACTGTACACATTTGCATACTGCATACTCAGGGGTGACCTCTGATGAACATACAGGGCCCATGTCCATAACAATATTCATGGATATACTCCACATAAGTGGCATAAGCAAAAGCCACTGAGAGCAACATGCTCACGGATATGTGCACACACACAACGATGAGTGGGATGTGCTTGAGGGTTACATTCCCAAACCAGACACTCACCATGCTTTGGAAAATGATTCCTATGTACATCACGCAGGGACAGTCAGTAGCACTGTTCATGTGATGCCTCACTTGGTGGATGGGAGACACGCATGTACGCCAGGGATCACTGCAGTGGCTGTACTGTGCAGAGGTGCAGGTAACACATGGCTCTGCTGTTCACAGACAGGGCACTAGCCTAGAGAGGTGCCGCTGGTGTAAACACTGTAGTTGGGCTTACACATAGACTTGCCAGACAGCATAGTACCCCACTATGAACCTGTGAAGCTATTACATGTCCTTTGTGCATGGTTAATTGAGTAGCTCTTCCATTTCGATTAGCTATCATGCTGTTACAGTGTCCCGTGACTACAAGCCATATGTATCCTTTTATTGTATATTGTACATACCAATAGACGATACCTTTGGTATGCATGATATGACTGTTATGCTGTGTAGAATATCTGACATATCTACCTACAATACTGCACATTACACATATTTTGCATATTATCCCATAATGCAAAGCATACTTGCACAGCAGGACCACCTTAGGCATGTCATTGTCGTTATATGCCTATACACATGCCTACTGTGACAGTATATCAACATATACTATCCCCTGCTATAGCACGTAATTGTTGGACATACCCTACCACTGATGACGGGTGGTATGGAATTGTTCTGTTTAAAGCCCTCATGTAGCATCCCTTGTGGTGTCTGTGATGTTTACCTTGTGGCCCACTGCAGGACACACAATTTCTACAAGCGTTACTATGCTCAACAAGACATCACTACATAATACCTTTTCCCACTTTATGCATTGCGGACACTTTTAATTAAATACAAAACAGGCTATACATACACTAACATACTGAGTGCTCTACATACCTTGTTAGTGTACCGAACTTTCGTAACTATCTCTCTTACACTGTTTAAACAGTTCTGTTGTATGAGCATATGGTTTGAATGTCTGGAAAGTCATCCTTATATACGTCGATACCTGTAACATGTGGTTTCCTGCCAGCAATTGGTGTTCCTGAGTAAATTATTACATGCACATCAGCTGTGCGTCTACTTCATTCACCAATTAAGTGGCAGGAGTGGGGTATAATTGAATTCTCCACTTGGGCGTTGCCCATTTGCCCTACCTTCGGGGAGACGGCCTGTATGTGTTTTGTTGTGTGTAATTGCAACTGCTATGTGTAGAGACATGGATATTTTGGATTCATGTCCCCCGTGGATTGTATGTGACGGCTAGAGTATGTGGTTTTACATGTGAGTGTACCTGCCATCTCAACTGTCTGATAAGGGACTATTGCAAACAAAACCTGTAACATCGCCATGTGTTCCATTATACAACGGCTACGATTTCACATGGCGCCTTTAAAAATGTGTCTCTCACAAGGTATGTTAACACTTCTGCAGATGTAATTGAGTGAGTGGATGTTTGTGCTGTTATTACAGTCTGTATTGCTATAGTTTCATGTGTGGGGGATGTAGGTGGGTGTACGTAGCATATACAGGTTTGTGGGGCTTGCATTTCTACATATTCCATATATGTGTGTGGGCTCCTTCCCTAATTAAAGACCTATCAGTTAGTAGACTTTTGTTACGGACATATACATTGGGCCATTGCTAATTGGTTTCTATATAGTATGCAGGTGAGGGTGATATTTCCATACCTCCGGAAATACAGCAATATGTAAAGGAATGTTACTAAATGACAGCTGTCCCGTGTATTTCCGTCCCAGATATTTGCACTCATTGCAGTTGTGTTGGAAACTGAACCTCTTTGGCATGGGTTGCCACCTTTTCAAATGGCCATAGTGGGACATTTGCGGGACACACATCGGTGTTTACAGGCCAACACATACATACCCATGGTCAGTACACAGGATAGCACATACTTTTATCCTGAATACATACTTATTCTTGTAGGACTTTGGCTACTTATCATATTTCATGTATCATTTACGTTTCTTACATACAGGCATAACTATTTAATGCAACTATTACATAATATATGGGACATAATTATGTCCTACAATCTCGGGCATTTGCCCTTTTTAATGTTTTATGTCAGGACACAACTGCCCAGGGAGGGGCTGTCCCTCCTAATGTGGGACAGGTGGTAACCGTATGCCTACGGCTAGCTATAACCACACCTACGGTAATGATCTACCTCCGAGTTAGCACTAACAGACACACGATGCAGACACACACACACACACACACACACACACACACACACACACACACACACACACACACACACATTACAGTCACACGGAAATGAACACGGCACCCTCAACACACACATACACAGACTACGGCAATCACAAACACAGTTGAACACAGTACCTACGTGGACCACAACACCGGCAGCAGTAACTAAATGTCCCTTCATATCATGATAATATTACTCGTGGTTCTAGTGTTCCAGTACTGTGTTTTTTCGGTCTTTCAGCCTCCTGGTTACACGTGTCGGTATGCAACACATTCCATAGTTGGCAGTATCCTATTTATTTGTACCTCCATGGTTGTGTACATGTCGTTGACCTATCTATATATTTGCAGATATCGGTGACTCCGTATATATCAACATATATCTCTCTATCACCCTTTCTGTCTGTATTATATATATATATATGTATATGTGTATATATATATATATATATATATATATATATATATCTGACAGAGAGAGTGACAGGCAGAATACACCTTTCATTGTGTACTTGTCTGTGTATACTGTTTCCTGGACTCCACACGTTTGTGTTTGAACCTGTCACATTACACACCTGCCGTAGTTACATCTTGGCTACCATAGTGTTAGGTGATTGTGTACATGATTACATGTTCTACTCCTGGCAGTGGTTGTTTTACCCTTCAGAGCAGGCACTATTAGTACAGGGGTGAATAATGCTGTTTTCACCTGTTCTGGACATCATTGACCGTGATCTGCACGATATTCAGAGAAGCTTAGCCGTGTTTCGTGCATATCCGTATAGTCATATTTAAAGACGCTTACCAGCACTGGGCAAAGCATATTCCCGCTAACGTGTGCTAAACATGATCTGCTGACCTGCATCTGACATGCATTATTCGTGCCTTCAGGATTACGTTACATCCCTTGCAGGACGTGGGACCAGGAACATGCACGACGGTCACTGCATTTACCACTTGGGCATCGGGGATTTGTACACGTGTTATGGCGTTTTGTATGTGGACTATACTACGGCTGTTACTCCATACTGCAATCACATGGGTAACTCAGTTAGTTTACATATGGATGAGTCCAATTAATGGTATGTCCATGTGATGTGTAATGGATGTGCTCCGGCATTGGGTATGTATATCACAGTGAGCCACACACTATAATGTGCTACACCTTCAAACGACCGTAGGTGGACCATGCTGGGGTGACAGATACCTGTCATGGGTACACCCCATGCCTTGACACGACATCCATGATTATATTATGTGGAGCCCCTCATTAACACACCAGGGAATCCATGCAGAGTGTGTGGGGAACAGTGATTACACACATGGGATCCCGCAATTGCCTCTGCTCCACTGAGCGACAGTTGGCTACTCGATGTTGTGGCAACAGCAGACACTGTTTGCCTCGATTGATGTATGGCCTCTGACAATCGGGCGTGTACCTACCGATGTACCTGGGAACCTATACACACAGTACCAACATATGCTGATAGGTGCATGTACTGTTCAGGTGTTGACATTCCTTATTCCAATAGCTGTTGTGTGTACAATGGTTGAGGGCTGCCTATGTAGGATTCACACAGTAGCCCACCTATACATTACAATTTACAGGTGGTCGTGTGTGTGTGCCATCCATTTTACTGTGTGTGCAAGTGGAGAGGTGTGTCAGTCCGTAGGGTCCTACACTGTCAGAGTATGTGCTATATGTTTCCTCTTTGCCAAGGCATAGGCATATTGGGAATGCCTCCGTCTGCCTACTGGGGCTGGCACAGGGTGTTCGTGGACTGAATCCCTCTGTGCCTGTGATGGTCTTGGCAATTGCGGTGGGCTATGAGGGCCTTCACCATTTTGTCCCTGCTTCAGCTGTTTCCGCAGGATCATATTATGTAGCATGGCACATACTATGAAGATGTGGGCACACATGTCTGGAGAGTACTGCAAAGCTCCAGTAGATATGTCCAAGCAACGGAACCGTGATTTCAGAATCCCAAATACATGCTCTATGAAGATTCTGGTTTGTGCGTGTGCCTCATTATGGCGTTCTTGCATGGGTGTGTGTGCATTTCTGATGGGAGTCATCATCCACAGCTCCAGTGCATAGCCAGCATCCCCCACAAGGTGGCCATGTGGGATGTCCCCCCTGACAAATACCTGATACAGCTGTGAGGCATTAACTCGTAACACTAAGGAACAGTTCAACAGTGATGATAAAAACAAAAAATTGTTCCTTGTGACCTGCAACCAGTTCCACACCAACACTTTTAAAACACTTCTTTATTTAACGGTTAAGCGCTTTCATCTAATAAAATATAGACTTCATCAGAATCTGGTTACGGGTCAAGGAACAAGATTTTGTTGGTTTTATCACAGCTGTGAGGCATGCCAGATATGGGAGTCATGGTAGCTTCTAGGGCTGCCAGCACACACATCCATGATAATGCCCTGGGCATTGCACACGACCTGGCAGTTGATGGAGTGGAATCCCTTGTGGTTTATGTAGCACCTACCATGCTCGCTGGGTGGTGACTTGATATGTATGTGCGTGCAGTCTATCGCATCCAGTACCTCTGGGTAGTGTGCCACATGGTGGAAGTGACGCATATTGCTGGCCAACTCCTCCTGCATTCAGGGGAAGTATATATGCTCATTGGCATGTGGTAACATGGCATCCAGGAACTGGTGTAGTACCCTGGATGCTGATGCCTGTGAGATCCCCATTATATCTCCAGTTGGCCTTTGAAAGGTACCTGTGGCTAGTATTCGCAAGCTTACACATACCTTCATGTCCACTGGGATGGGTTCCCCTCTGTTGATTCTGGATCTCAGGCATGGCCGGCACAGCTCAACTATTTGCTGTAAGATGTCCCTGTCCACCCTGTAATGCTCTACTATCTCCAGCTCATGTAGCCCCTGGTAGGTTACCCTTGATCTGAACACTCTTCTCCTCCTCCGGGGCCTGCGGTGGTTGTCAGCATCATCCTCCACAACACCATCAGTCTCTAACACATGGTGATGAATCACAGCTATGGCAGCTCCCAACATGTACATTTTAAAAGTTCCCCGTATGTTTACACCTATGGTGTAGTATTTGGGAATACACAGGTGTGTGGGGGGTGCTTTCACACTTTATACTATTGTGCTGTGAACACTGATGATGTCATAGGGTGTGTATGTACAATCGTAGCTACAGGGTATTTTATGTGTTTTACGACAGGAACTACTATTGTGGTGCCTTTGGTGTTGAATTACATTTGGCTGCCGTGGATTACCTCTTGCCCTTCCCTTTACATTTCTTCATGTTTCACCTACCATTTTCTGGCATGCATCCAGCAGCCTGCTTTCATTTGTACTTTCGTAGACTTGGCTTATCTTGCGTAATGTGTTCTATTGCCGGTCTACTGCAGGTTTGCTTTGCTCTGCTATGACAGTTCTCCTTTCTTTGCAATCCAACACCTCCCCTATCCTGTTTTGCAGTTTCTGCGAGCAGACTTGTCAGCTGCCGTCGATTGCCCGCTGTGAGTTAATAGGTGTTAATTGCTCAGTGGTACTCCAATTACCCTACTGTGGCATTTCCTTATTTTCTTCCCCTGACCTTCCTGTTTGTGCTATGGTGAGCGGCGCGTGCATCCGCTTAACGTGTTTTGGGCACATTTTCATCCCCATACACATGCGCTTTCGGTCACCATATGTGTTCTCAGCTAAACGATGCTATACCTACCTCCCCACCCCTGTCCTGCAGCTTTGCTTAGCAACGGCCAGGCCAGATTTGCATTGATCTAATGTGCTTACAGCTACGGTGGCACACCCCACTGCTGATGTCATGTATACCTCTGAGCCACTCCTCTGTGTTGTAGCACTGCGCCATATGGTACATCCTTAATCTGGCGGGACGTTTGCGATTCAGTATTACCTGCCTCATTTGCATGGCATTGACTACTAATTCATAGTTACCACACCGAACACTGTCACAGACCCTTAGCAACCCTTGCAACTTGGTTGTGGTGTACCATGCATACCATTGAGTATTATGGTGATATCCTGATTTGTATTACATTGTGATTTTATGACATTTGTATATATTTTCTTTGTGTTCCCATTTGCGCACACATGCCCTGTGGTTGTACTTTGCGTTACTGTGGACATGACATTAAATGTTGTTTTTTAGGTGTTCTGCGTCTTTTCTTATGCCATTGGCTGTATATTTAGCCATTGGCATATGTTAACTTTGTAGTACATGAGTCTGGTCCACTTTTATAGCTCCGATGTTCTGTTTGGAAAAATGTAAACCGTGTTTTTTGGTTTACATTTCTGTGGGTTTACGCTACGCCTGCACCACTTCATGTATCACTATGTACCTTCATTTGCATGGTGCGGCACTGCGCATGGGGTGATTAGCATACCTAAGCTTAGGGCTGCGAAGATCTGGCGTATGCCGTTAGTGCACGTGGAATTGGATCGTACCCGAATCGCTCGGCGGCCATATTTGGCGTTATACTGCCTACACTACTCCTGTGCCTGGTGCAAGCTTCATGAATCCGGGGGATAAACTTTCCCAGTCTTTATGACACACTAAAGTTCATTTTTGTGCTATAGTTTTTCAATTTTCAGCATGAACTCTAAAATGTTTTATAAAAACTGACGATTTATTTACTTTCAGACTTTTCCATGTCTGGGTGGGCAGTGGGATCTGTTTGTGTTACTACATTTACTAATAATCATCACAGTAACTTTTATCATGGTTGGTTTATTTAGGCAAAGGCAAGCTGTTGTTTTCAGTTATTTATTGTTATTGTCTGTACTTGCGACCAGCAAAACAAGAAGAAAAGCAGATGCAGAGTTTGACCTACATTTTGGAACATGGTGAGAGTGAAACACACCACCATATTATTGTTTAAAAGGGACACTATCAATTGGATTAGCCACAGAAGTGCCAATATTCAGTATGTGTTGTATAATGATTGCACAGGTTGTAATATGATTTCCCCGTTCATTAACTTCTGTTCTACAGGCTCAATCAAGAAAGGTCTGAGGCATTATAAGTTCAATGGCCTGGCTGCAAAGAGGCATTAGCAATCCTTCACATGAACTTCTGGGACAAAGATCTATGTCTTTTTAATTATGCTTAATTGGTCTTTAATTCGCAGATGTGTATCATTGCTTGCTGATCCATTGTTTAAATATCTTGTGGCATAGGAGACTGCATCCATTGTTTCTTTTCACCTTTGCAGAGGCAACTAATTTGGTTTAATTTAACTTTGTCCATTCTGAGTACATAGCAGTAAGCAAAGAGGTTAATATATAAAATCACCAGCACGCATTCATTACAGAATAGCTTTTATTTACTAAAAGTAATTATTTTCAAGTGGCTGCTCAGAAGCACAGAGGATGCTTGGTAAAATTAGTTCCTTTTGTTTAATGTTGATATCTGTGACAATGTGACACCATCCACTTATGCATTTTTGTTTTTAATGTCCTGCCTTTTTTATAATACTGTGCTATGACAAGCCAGAACCGAATCAACCTTTTCCCACAAGCTCATAAAAGGAGGGACACTTGCCATTAAAACCACCCAATGTTTTCACTTAATTTTTCATACAGTGTCTGCTTTTGTCCTTTTTTCTTTCAGTTGTCTGCCTCTGTATGTTATTTTTGTGATGTTATCAGCTTAGGTGATATAGCCGGAAACTTTCCATTTACATATTTCATTTAGATCTTATGCAGTAAAGATTAACAAACATGCTTTCTTTGACATATACCATATTCTGTCACATTTCCTGAGCTTGCAAGGTAACAATAATTTTAGAAAACATTTTGTTCTATTCCTTTACAAAGATGTTAAATTAATGTATTGCCAGTACAATAGATGGTTGGAAACCATATGTTCATCTTCTCTTTTTATTATAGGATGCTTGAGTATGTCTGTTTGGCTGTATGTCACAATGAGAGACATTTTTAGAAAGCAGCAACCTGGCGTTTCCATTTTTTAATACAACAAATATGCAACAGACCCCTAAAATTAACATGTTTTAACCCTCCCCCCAGTACCAGAGCACATCATTATTTGATGAATGGGTCAATATGTTGGTGGGATGCAGTTTGCTTAAAAAAAAAAAAAAATATATATATATTTAAAGAGGAAATTAGACTCTGACATTTGCTGTCTCTCAGTATCCCTCCTTAAACTTCTCTAAAAATAGAAAGTTCATAAGGGCATTTTCAGTATGGGACCACTCTCATGGCAGTAGAAGTCTTTTCCCATTTGGCCTACTATCCTTAATGCTAGCCACCATTCACACATACCTGTTCCATATGTACATCCCGATCTGTGAGCTGTCTGCCTGTACACCCCCTCCCCCAACAAACATACACATTTTGTTTGCTGAGCTAGAACATTTGGCTTTCATAAGAGTCATGTACATGCAGAGAAAAAACACCCAGTTTGGGCTATATTTGACTTGACTGTAATGTACTGCATTCCCTTGCTACACACAGCTACTGGACTATTTTTGACCTTGCTACCAGTCCCAGATAGCTCAGAAAACATTTTATTTTATTCAATCAAATTCCAACTGTGAGTTTTTTAAAAAAATGTCCTGCTAATCTGATAATATTGTTTCTTTGACCAGAATTTTGTTTGTTTGGGATGCTTTATGAATTTTTTTCCTAGGGAAACTGGCAGTGTTTTGGGCATTCTGCCTGCTCCAGCCATAATATACATTGTTTTCTAACTCTCTGACTTTAAGTGTACTTTTTAAACAATCTGCATCTAGCTGCCTATTCTGGCCTGCATTTCTTTACTATAGACTGTTACTGCAGGAACATTTCTAACTAGAGTTGGCATTGCTTCACTACATGTGGCAGTGGGGAGTATTACTCTCTGTAAATGTATTTGGTTTGTTTCTTAAATAGTTAAAATGTTAATTACTGTTAGCTAGAATTCCTTACATTCATTTTGGTCTCTTACTTAGTTTGCAGAGTAGGTAAACGTTGCTACTGGTAGCATGACTGAGCTCCACACTGCTTTGATTTACTCATTTATGCTGCTGTTAGTTTTTCAAAACTCCTTGTTGCTCCTAGTTCAGCTGCACTGCCTTCCAGACTGCTGCTGCTGCTGGTGTTCATTTATGATAATATTTTGGTACCTGCAAGTCAGTTGCCCAAATCATTATTGGTGTGACAATAGCTCCTAGCTACACTTAGAATAATTTGTATCCATCATAAAGGGCTCTTGATATCTAACTTTCCATGAGTACTTAGACTAGTTATTCACAGTAACCATATTTGTCTGCATCAAAACATGTGATAGCCAAGTCTGATGAATCTTTGAAACAATCACTGGGTGGCACCCGAGTCTATTGACTGTTAAACATTTGTTTTATTGCATCAAAGCCAACCTGTCTTCATTTTATAGGTTCATTCAACCTTTAAACTGTGTGTTTTATGGTATGTGAGCCAAGCTCCAGTCATACTACCGGTGATGATTGTATACTTCCACTGTATGCGTGCGCGCGCGCGTGTGTGTGTGTGTGTGTGTGTGTGTGTGTGTGTATGTGTGTGTGTATGTGTGTGTGTGTGTGGATGTATATATATATATATATTTTATATATATATATATATATATGGGTCTGCTTTACTTGACCTCAAGCTCATTTGACTGGCACCCATTTGACAGACACCCAATTGACCTAAATTTAATTTGACTGACAACTCATTTGACTGACTCCCATTTCACCAACATTTAAGACATAGACTTATTATGGATTTTCCTTCACCTGTGACTTGCTTGTGATAAAAAGAATTACTGTAACTTACAGTGCTGACAATGAGAATTCCGATAGTCATGTACAAAGTAGTGTTGTAGTGTTTCTAAATGTGGGTCTGTCTCTTTACATTTTTATGGGAAGTATCTAAAGTAATTTGGTGAATGTTTTGTGCATTCCCAGCAGTAGTGGCAGTGTGTAGAGTACTGTAAGGCAAGTTAAAGGTATATGCACTTTTCCCCACTGTAGTGCAATCCTGGATTTAGTATATATAATTAGGGGGGTGTGGGGACACAGCCCTACCCCACATTGAGGGCATGGGGGCATAGCCCCCCACCTAGTTTGATTGTAATATTGTCCCATTTCTGTTAAGAGGGTAAGTAAGTAGTGTTTAAGTTTGGATAGGGTTAGTTATTGGTGTTCTAAGTGTTTTTGTCCATGGTTTAAGATTTAGTATCTTGAAATTCAGCATTGTAAGCTGTTGGTGAAATGGGAGTCAATCAAATGAATTGTCAGTCAAATGAAATTTAGGTCAATTGGGTGTCAGTCAAATGGGTGTCATTCAAATGAGTTTTAGGTTAAGTGAATTAGATCTTTATAGATATAGCTATATATATATATATATATATATATATATATATATATATATATATATTTTTTTTTTTAAACCTTCATTCTGTTGCTGTAATATGGAATTTATGCCATTGTTCGCTTACCATTGTAATTGTGTACTGTCTCAAACTATAGAAGTGTGATCTTACTGTGTTTACATTATACTAAAGCATCACTCGGTACACTATACTGAGCTATGTTCTAAGCCCATATTAGACTGTGTTATATAATTTCTTCACTGTAGGTTCAAGTATTTGTTGCATTAATATTATAGCATCTTTACCTCACCTAGTACATCTGTTCCACATCAAAGTTTAACTACCAAATATTTCTTCTCTTCTTTCTGGCTAAACCTGTTCAGTAAATAATTCCTTCCAGCAAATATGGAACTTTAGTCTACCACTATCCATCCTTTTGCCAACCTCTTTGTGCTTGGCATCCCAATGAATACTACTTTTGTTTCTATTAAATTAGTTTCTACATGCTTCAAGAGCACCTCAGTGAGGTATCTTCTCATTTTTTCTGAGAGTTATCTAGCAGATAGAGGGATAAGTACAAAAAGGATAAAATGTGGATTGGTTTTGTGGCTTCACAAGGTTATCAGATAGGGAATGGATGGAACTGATACACCAGTTCAAGTGTGGAGGTTAAGATGATAGGTATTTTGAAATATATGTTATATGGAGTCTTGGAAGTTGGGCTTTACTGTTTTTAGAAAATGCAGGTTGAATTCAGTATGTAAGAGAGACCTTTGGAGATATCTTGAACTGACACTTTGAGTGCTCATCTGATGATAACTTAGAAGTGTAAGGGGTGTAGATCATCCCTATTGGCTAGCAATTTGTGTAGCTCCTCCCCAGTCTCTCATCTTGTCTTCGAGAAATGAGCAGGAGGTTTGTCAGTCTTGTCTGTAAAAAATATTATCCCCTTCCTATCCTACTAAAGCAGCAAGATAAAGTACTGATAAAATGATGGGAAACTGGAGGGAGACTGTCACTGGAAATTGTATTACAACAGTATCAGTCTGCCTTAGACCAGAATGCAGTTAGATATTAACCTTTTTGGTGATAAGGCTCTGGAGTTTTCAGCATTGCAAGCAACTGTAAGAGCAAAGTTGAATCAAGAAGCTCTTGAGTAGCATTCATGTAAATAACAGAAAAAATATATTATTTATTATTTTCATCTCTCTGATGTAGCATTTCAATAAGATGTGTAGCAGGAGGAAATTAATTCCTGATTTATTATGTATGTAGGAGTCTAAAAAGTTGTCTTGAAATACCTGTAGCTCCACTGGATTATGGTTAATACATAGAATTATGACTGGGCCTCTGGTTATAACTAAGCTGAAACTTTTGAGAAATGGATGTCAAGAATATTAATGCAAGGGAGGAAACATTTTCGGAAAGCAACTTTGTTAAGCACCTTTCTGATGTCCTTCCTAATTTGGAGTGTAATTTTAGAGCTTCATGTACTACTGTTTTCATTCTGATTCTGATTTGTGAGTGTGTGGAGGATCCTCATATATATATATATATATATATATATATATATATATATATATATATATGTGTGTGTGTGTGTGTGTGTGTGTGTGTGTGTGTGTGTGTGTGTAGATAAGTATAGTTGTTGAATGCTGAGTGTGGTTTTACAATGCTGAACAGCAGGAAGATGACATTTAATGCTTAGTGCATCTAGAATACATTATAATTCCCACTGTGTCAGAACAAAGTACTGAGGTGTTCCATTAGCGTGCATCAAATGCTTCAGAAGACATTTTTGTATTTCAAATCTACACAAAATGAGAAATTAGTGTCACTCAAAGTTAACAAGTTTGTTGAAAGTTTCAAATAATAATGCAAAGAAGGTAGCCAAATGCAAGAACAGTATATACTGAGTGAATACAAAGAAACGGAATTGGGAACTGCAAATTCAAACTTAAATTAAAAGGTAAGTAGTGCAAATAGCTTGCAACAATTGTCAATCAAGAATAATATTAAGCCTTATTTTTTGCTGACTGACTCAGACAATAAAGTCCCACTGCAGTGAAGGAAGGTCTGGCCTTCTAGGTTGTCATGTAACCCATAATTATCAGTTGTTAGATATTTTATGTGCAGCCAGCCCGTGCTTGAAATGTCAAGCTATTTATTTGTTTGTTTCTTTCTTTCTTTGTTTTTATTTACTTATTTATTTATTTATGTTTAATAAGTTTGGATGTCCATCTGGGAGGAACGCATTGCTAGTAAGGACTGATAGAAAAAAGTTCCTTGAAGAAATCAATAAAATAAAATATAACATAGTATAGAAGTTTATTAAGGGGTTACAGATGATAACCAGTTTGTTTATATAGTGAGAAAGAGATTCAAGAAATTCACCTCAAGAGCAAAGTTTGAGAGTTTAATCTATTCTGAGAACACATTAACATAATTATAAATCTTTGCAGGAAATGGCTCTTAGCTGCCTTGTACTACTGTTTGGAGAAAAAATTATAGCAGCATGATGAGTTTAAACATAAAAGATTATGAGCAGGTCTCCACTTATACTGAAAAAACTCTAAATAGAACCAAACCTTGAAAGACACAAAAAATCTGAATGAAAGCTGTACCAAAACACAGTCCACACTGGAGTCACACTGATGGTTTCCAGAGATTTTATTGGTGCTTCCTGGTACCACGGCTGTGAGCTTCCAGCTTTTTTTGTGTTTTCCAGGTTTCCACTTATAACTAAATTATTAGGTGATCAAGACATGGATACCTAGAAATTCTCCTCAACAGCAAAGCTCAAGAGATGAACCGTGGCATCTATGTCAAGAACACATAATTAAAGTTTATGATCGATGGCTCAGTCATGATTATTTGTAGTGCATAGAGCTTTACTGGAAAACTCCTAGTCTTTCCACTCAAACAGTACCCAGAAAACAAGCATACTTTAGTGAACTTTAGTTGACATTTGTTCTGTAATGGAGACCTGGTTTAAAATGGCAGAAAGCATCCCTGTGCTACCAGGCTATAACTCATTCTACACCTTTCGGCCTCAAAACATGGACCAAACCTCCAAAGGCGGTGGTGTCTCCATATTTATAAAGGATAGGCACACCTCCAGACCAGTAGCCCAGCATAACACAGCTGAGATACTTCAGGTACAACTAACATTGGGTAAGACAGTGATCCAGGTCTTAGCCTGCTATAGGTCCCCAACCATGTCCTTTGACTCTCACTCCACATTCCTAAGCACCCTGGAATCTATCAAGGTCCAACCCAACACTCTCATACTAGGAGATTTGAACTACCCCTCCATCAACTGGGAAAACTACTCAAGCACCAAAACACTGGCCCAACGCTTCCTGGAATTCATAAATTCCAATGCCCTGGACCAGCTCATTCTGATCCCCACTAGAGGAAGCAGCAGCCTTGACCTGGTTATTACTAACATGGGCAGCCATTGCTCTATACCTATAGTCAATCCCTCCCTGGTCAGATCTGACCATAAATTAATCACCATGGAAATCCACATCTCACCCACACCCCACACACCCCCCGCAAAGGTAACCTCCTTGAAAAACATCTCCAAAGCTGACTTTGGGCTCCTAAAAACAGAGGTGGCTAACTTCACAGCAACCATGCCAATGGAAAATAGCTGCATGAGTACTGAATAATACACCAGTGCACTGTATGAACATGTACATAAATGCATGGAACTAGCCATACCCAACAGAACCAAGATGCTTTCCTTCAAAAAAAGGAAGCCATTCTCGTAGTCCCCAGTCATTAATAAACTCTACAACAGAAAGAAGAAACTGTTGCAAAAAAAGGTGAAGTCCCAAGACTGGAAAAAACTCCCTTATTAGCCTCAATAAAAAGTCGAGATCCCTCATCAAATCCTCTAAAGCCAGCTATGAAGGCAGAATTGCGGCAGACACTAAAAACAATCACAAAGCCTTCTATAGTTATATCAAGAACCTCCACTGCAATACCCAGATTTGCTCTGAGCTACTGCTCAATGGTACCTCCTATACTCAGCCAACAGATATTGCAACATACTGGCCAACAGATTCAGTGCCAACTTTACCCCTCTCCCCCCCAAAGGACCAATCACAATACCAGAAGAATGCCAAGCACCCAGCATTACTGCAGCACAGGTTAAAGCTGCATTGTCCAAGGCCAAGAATACAGCTTCCATGGGACCCGATAATATCATTGGCTGTGTTCTATATGAACTACAAAGCTAACTTGCACCACATCTGTGTGCCCTGCTCAGTCACAGCCTTACCTCAAGCTTTGCCCCTAACGAATGGCATACTGCTACAGTCTTCCCTCTCCATAAAGGGGGAGTGACTACAGACTCTGGGAATTATTGCACCATTAGCCAGATGAGTCTGATATGTAAAGTTATGGAGCGCATCATCATGGATCTGATTAACAAAGATATAGGAAATCTCCAAACTCTGGACCCCACGCAGTTTGGCTTTGTGAAAGGGAGATCATGCCTGCTCAACCTGGTTGACTTCTTTGAGTCAGTCACCAGGGCTGTGGATGAAGGTAAGGCAGTGCATACACCCTACCTGTATCTGGCCTTTGATACCATTCCTCACTCGGGAATTATTGAGAAACTCACCACACTAGGCATCAACCCCTATATCACTAGGTGGGTTACAAAGTGGCTCACAGATAGAACACACAATGTGAAAGTAGCAAACTCCAAGTCAGACTGCTGACCAGTCACGAGTGTAGGCCAACACAAAGGGACTCTCGCTGACCAAGTTTGCAGATGATTGCAAGCTGGGAGCCATTATTAACTCCCCAACTGATGCAGACATCCTACAGAAAGGCCTCACTGAGACCAATGACTGGTGTTAAAACCATGGCCTTAAGCTTAATGCCAAAAAATGTATCATCATCATCCCCTTTGGTAAAAACTCAGTTCCCACTAATTATCACATCGATGAGAGCCCACTGAACACTGAAGACATAAGAAATCTGGGGAAGCAGGTTGACAGCAACTTCTCCTTTGACCATCACATTGCCACTGTGGTCAGAAAGTCCTTCTATGTGGCACATCTCATTATCAAGGGTTTTGCATCCAGGAAGAAAGAGGTCATCATCCCTCTCTATTCTTCTCTCATTAGACCAATCATCCAGTATAATGCCCCATTTGGTATGTACCTCACTAGACACCTGCAACAGCTGGAGAGGCCACAGAAGTACCTCACGAAGAGGATCCCAGGCATTAAACACATGTCCTACACAGACAGACTCCAAAGACTCCAGCTATTCTCTGTCAAATATCACCTGCTTAGAGGTGATATCTGCTTGACGTACAAAGCCATGTCTGACCCAGCTCTGTTAGAAATGCTACATCTAAAAAAATCCCAATCCCTCCGCACCACACTCTCCAGAGACATCATCCTCATTACCACAATCAACAGGACATGCTGGAGGGACAGGTTCATCACCCAGAGAATGCCAGTGCTTTGGACTAGATTTCCCATACATGTCAAGCAGAGCACCTTGCTGTCCCTGTTCAAGAAAAATCTTGATGAGTGGATGGGTAATAGAATGTTCACCCCAGGGATCACTCCAGTGACTCTACTAGATAGAGGCACTCAGAATTCAGATCAGGTGGCACGATGCCAAGGCACTTCTATGGGCTAGGCTTGTAAAGGCTCCAGGGCCATTAGCCTAGTACACACCTATGAACCTATGAATTAATATCTTTAAAAGCTGTTAAACACTTCAGTATGCCGTGTGTGTGTGTGTGTGTGTGTGTGTGTGTGTGTGTGTGTGTGTGTGTGTGTGTGTGTGTGTGTGTGTGTGTGTGCGAGCATGTGTGTGTGTGTGTGTGTGTGTGTATGTGTGTGTGCTTCATAGCACAAAGTATTTTATAGATTTTAAAGCTGCCACCATTTCTGGGCCTAGTTCAATAGTCAATGCTACTTTAATGGATGCTGCATATGCTCCATGGTGATACTGGTTCCTAACAGCACTGAAAGATGTAAACATAGGATTATTGTCAGGTCTCCAATCATAACCTGGTTATCATGTATTCAAGACATGCATGCCTAGAAGCTCACCTTAAGAGCAAGGCTTGAGAGGTGAATATTGGCATTCATGTCATGAGCTTATAACAAAAGTTTGTGATTGGTGACTTTACCTGTCTCTTATACTACCAGGTACAGAAAGAAAAAAGAAAGACAGAAATGGAAAGAGGGGAAGAAAAAGAAAGAAAGAGAGAAAGAAAGAAAGAAAGAAAGAAAGAAAGAAAGAAAGAAAGAAAGAAAGAAAGAAAGAGTGCGACATGTTTTTGCAGCTTTGAAAGCAGGTAAAGCACTTTGTGCCATCAAATACACAGCAGCATGCCTGTCAATTTATTTGCTTAAGAAATCTGGACAAATCTGAAAATAATGAGGGAAAAAAAACTTTAAAAAAAACTTAAAAAGTTAAAAAAGCAAAATGATTTGAACCAAAATGTGTTTTTGGAACAATTAGTCATTTGAAATTATAGTATGTGTCATTACTGACTAATTATGTGCCTCAGTGATTTACCAGAAAATCAAACATTTTATAAGAGATGGCAAAAATATGAGGAAAAATCAGGGATGTTCTGCAAAATCAGGGACCAGAGGTATGGACAACAGGTAGAAACCAACTTCTCCCTTGCTATACTTTTTATTTTAAAAGTGTGGCATAGTGAAGTTCTAACAATTTTTAAAAGCTGTTTTAATTTCTAACACTTTTCTTTGCTAGTTAGGACTATCCACTTTTAGTCCTTGAATGGAGACCAGATCCTAACAGCACTTACATGTCTTTAACAAGCTTTTATTAAGCACCCCCCAAGTGCTGTTAACATTTGGTCTCACCCTAAGGACATAGTTAACTAATTTATATATTTCTCAATTTCAGAGAGTAGTTGCAGTGTTCTATGCACTACAAAACTTGTTATGTGCCAAATTAACATCAGAGACACCCATAACAAGATTGCCTTTTTACCAGTTTCATGGAATAACAAGTATACTGAATAAAGCATTAGTCAAGAATTATAGAATAAAATGTGAAAAATAAGCACAATTATTGTACTGATTAACACTGAAGATCTAATACTGTAAACAGACATTATACTACAAAATTTCAACAACCATTATGATTGAAAGTTCAGTAAAATAGTAAGATAATATAAAAATGGTAGCATATGAGCAAGTAACTGATGTCAAAAATGTAAACAAATGATTAACTCATAGACTAAAGCCATCTTTATTACAAAATATACAAAAAGTCAAATAAGCCAGAGGGCTAACTGTTTCATGGAGAAGAGGGGAGAGGAAGAAAGACAAGAATGATTCTGGGTTGGTAGGTATAAAGAGGAGGAGGGAAAAATGTTTGAAAAAGAAAGATACATCTGTAAGAAGAGATGTCTATGATGACAAATTAGGAAAGAAGGCCAGGCTAGGCTAAGGAAGATTAGTTATGACACAATTACAAGATCAAGGAAGAATGTTAACCCTTGATGCACACCTTACTCAGAGATGGTGAAGACAACTGACAAATAGATGGTGGGAGGTAGTTAATCAGGTGAAAGTAGAAGGCAGAATTATTTTTATTTCCCTTTGTTACTATCTATGCCAAAAGGCAAAACAATTACAAATAAAGATTAAGGTAAACAGAAGTTCAAATATGGATGACTATTAATAGGTCATGTGATAGAAAGGCAAGCAGGTAAGCAGAAAAATATGTATAGCACAGCAGCTGACAATAATTTATTCATTTTTTTATTTGACTTTGTTTAATGGGAAAGTTCAACTGGTAAAAGCCTCTTTTGAGTGGATGCCTGGGGAGATAATACAAGTACACATTAACACTACTACCATGTAATCCTTGGAGCACAGTATCATGGTGATTAGTGACTTTGTTAAGTTTATATTAAGGATGTCTTGCAGGATCTCAGATTATGCACTTAGCACTTGCCTTATAAACAATTACTTCACATCTTAGTCAAGCAACGGTAATAAGCATGAGTGGACATGAATCAATAGTTCTGAGGTTGAAACTTAGCTGCCTGCTGGTTCCGTACTTCTGATGGTTCAATTAAGATTCAGAGAACCTTGCCAAGTACAAGGATACTGGAATTGATCTCTGCAGCAAGGCCTAAGAGTGGTGTTCACATACCTGGAGGCCAGGTGACTCAGATAGAACAGAAAAACTCATCCAGAAAAAAGACATGTGGAGCCATATATGCTTACCAGCTACAAGAAGAAAGGTGGGAATCAGGTGTGATGCCAATCAAATGGTAAGCAAGACATATTATAGTGATCTAGACTATAACAATAGGAACTGGCTCATGGGATGCCACCTCACTGCTCAGAAGGACATGAAAATTGTGAAGAAGTTAGAAAGTAGCTACTCTGTTTAGTTGTTCTTACCAAAACACACAGAACTGGTTTTGGAAACAATTCTCAAGCAAGGATATCTCCCTACCCTGGAGATGACCCTCATTTGAGATCCTGGTGTGCAGACACCAACAATCCTCCCAGCTGGCTGTTGTAAAACTGGAGTTTATACAAGTAAATAAATAGATGTCTCAAAACAACCATGACCTGAAAATGGAAAAGTCTGTCTGTTGTTTGTTCACATGCACCTAACAACTATTTATAGTATCTCACTTTGTTAAAGACCATGAGTTCTGTACTTGATAAGGGTATCACCTACTGATTTTGTAGCACTCCTAGGAGACTTCAACAGTAACAAGGGGAAATTATGGGGATACCCAGAGGGGTGTGATTGGGAAGAGCAGACAATTTGAACAAAATCCAAGTAATAAAAGCATGGTGGACTTCTATGGTAGCCATAAATTGTCCATAACAAACACCATGTTTGAACACACAGGTGCTCATAAGTGCATTTGTTACTAGACTATGATGGGCTAAAGATAAATGATAGACTTTGTAATCATTTCATTGTACCTGAGACTATATATTCTGCACAGTCTGATCAAGAGATATCCTTATCTTCCGACTGATTGATTCATTTCAAACCTGAAGAAGTGCTTTTCCTATATAGCTGTGGTGGTTGGGGATTAGGAGTCTTAATTTGCCCTAACAGACTCTGTTCGAGACCTTGATACACGAGGCAGCACCAAGAAGCAGTGGTCAGAAGGTGGTTACTGTTTAGCATGGCAGTAATCCTTGAACCTGCTAGTGGATATCATCTTTAATAGTAGTTGTCAGGTTAAAGAAAGAGCATTCCTTGCAATGATGTCAAGGCAAGATCTCAGTAACTGGCTGCTAAGCACTGACAAACACAAGAAGAAAGCTTCTGTGGCAGTTGATGAAGTGAAGGTCTAAGGATCGGAAGAAGCCATGGAAAATGACTCTCAGATAGCCTTAAGAGGTTCTGTCAAGCCATCAGGAGACTTATGAAGGGGGAGAATGTTGTTCAGCTGGCTTTTAACAAGGATGGAGCAATGTTGATCTTGACTCAGAACATTATCAAAAGGTGTCAGGAACACTTTGAGGAACTCCTGAATTCAGCAAATATGTTCAGTCTTCAGCTCTACAGCTACAATCCTACCAGATCATGGAACAAATTACCACTAGAAATCAGGTCCCTCAGACATCCAGATAAATTCAAAACTGCCACTAGAGAATTCCTCCAAACTCACTGGTCCTGCCTGTGCACTCATCCTCCCTGATCTAGCCCAGTAATTCCTATGTAATCACCAAAACGTCAAACTTTTTTATCCTGTAAACCTCTTCAAAGTATCACTCTTCTCCATCTCTTATCTCCATTACTAATGTCATATCTCTCATGAAATAACTACATACACTATGAACTCTTTTCACTTTTTATTGAAAATGTTTTTATCAAATAGTTTCTCCTATGTATTCTTATTATGTTTTTCTTTCCACTATTATTTTTCTGATAAAATGCATTTAATTGTATGTATACATTGTAACCCACTGACACTTAACACTAAAATTGTAAAACTGTGGAGCTTTTCTCCCCGGGCCTCTGCTGAAAAAGGGGTACTTAGCTCAGTCAGACTAACCCAGTCAACAAATGTAAAATAAATAAATAAATAAAATGTTGCATGGAGGGATGGGACATTACCCATGGACTAGCAAATGAGGGCAGTAGCCTTCATTTTCAAAAAAAAGATGAACAGGAGGTTGTGTTTCAGTTAGAGAAAGAAAAAGAGAGAAAAAAAGAGATCATGAATGTCACCTTCATTGGAATAGTCTAGGGTGCAGTAAAGGGTGGGTACCGGTTGAAATTCCACTGGTTACAATTGTGATTTCTAAAATGGCAGCTCTGCAGTTGTGGATGAGGGCTAATATATACTGAGTCTAAGGCTGTAATTCCCTGAAGTATTCCTCTAACTCTCTGCGCAGATATGTCAGAATTAACATCTATCAGAGTTGTAGTGGAACCACCCTTTGTGAGGGGGTACAGAGGCCCCCCCCAAAAAAAATAGTTAAATGATTTAACACGTTTTGTAGTACATTGTTTATTTATTGAATTCCATGTTACTATTTGAAGCAACATGACTGAGACAAATGGGTCTTGTACTTCTGATAGGAAATCAGAAGGGATCCCTTAGCCTACAGTCAAGCCTCTAATTCAGTAGAAACAGTAAAAACAAAAAGCGGCACAAAAACAGAACAAAGTACCACTAAAAGTAGAAGAGCCATTATGTTCTAATCTGTAGTACCTGAAAGTGATCAAGTTCACAGTCTGAAAACTCCAGGTACAGGGCATTTCAGCAGTTCATATGGGTGGAAACTAAGCTATGTACCAGGGCGGGCTATATGTAGAATAAGATATCAATGACAACAGTGCTTCTGAGGTGACATAAGGATTGTTTGATAACATAAAGCTGGTGTTTTAAGGTAATTATACCATCAGTACAATATCAAAGTAAAGAACAAAAAGTAAAGGACTTCTTCCACTAAAAGTACTGCCAAAAAATCCAAATAATAAATCCAAAAGTGAGGCAAGTACTATCACACTGTATATGAAGCAACTTCACTTTATTAAAACAATAAAAGCAGTATCATATGCGCTTTCGGGTAAATCCCTTCATCAGATGATAAAACACTAGTAAAAACATAGTATCTAATATAGTACAACACAGCCAATAAAATAATAAGGTAGATGCACAGGTCCAAAAACCTAATAAAGGTTTGAAAATAAGTTTAACATATAATAATGATATAGGTGGTATATGTAATATAATTAGAGACAACTGGAGAATTCTTTTAACAGATGAGAATATAACTAGAGTTGCAGGGACACAACCTAGATTTATTTTTAAAAGAAATAAAAATCTGAATGATAGTTTGTGTCAAGAACCTATGCATTTTAAAAATTCAGGCATTAAGAAGAAGGGAACTTATCCATGCCTACATTGTAAAGCCTGTAAGCACATTCTACAAGGGAACTGCTTTATACACCCCAGGACCAACAATAATTACTTTTTGAATATGTATACTGACTGTAACACACAAAATGTTGTCTGTATTGCAAACTGTCAACAGTGTACTGCATATTATGTAGGAAAAACAAATTGCAGACTTAAAGATAGAATTTTTAAGCATCTATCAGATATAAGGTTAAGAAAAAAACACAATGCGCTGTACAAGCATATAGAATTGCATAGTGATCATGTATTTGCCTTTATGGTTATATGTGTTATAAACAGAAGTCAAAGAATGGGTGACTTATATAATGAAACTGAATACAAAGAGATACAGTGGATTTTTAGACCAGGAGCTGACAAAGCCCCAGAATTAAATGATGTTGTCCCTTTAAAACCAGCTCTAGCAAAAAGGAGTGTAACTATTTGATTTTTATTGGCTGTGTTGTACTATATTAGATACTATGTTTTTACTAGTGTTTTATCATCTGATGAAGGGATTTACCCAAAAGCACTTATGATACTGCTTTTATTGTTTTAATAAAGTGAAGTTGCTTCATATACAGCATGGTAGTACTTGCCTCACTTTTGGATTGATCAATACAATATCCAGATTATGCATCTTCAACACAAATTCCTGCTTGACACTTCCATGTATGATGCTAGGGCACAAAACTGGAGCATATAAATCCTGCAAAATGGCATGTATAGCCATGACAACTGGCTTTAAAATATTGCATTTCTGGTGATTAACAGTCATCAGTTATGGATCCATTTCATGTCTTCAACTGGGTTACTAATTCATCGAAGGGGCACATAACTTTTGGTCACTGTCTGTGAAAAGCTCCATGGACTAGAAAGAATTATGACCATTTCTCTACCAACAACTCACTAGCTGTGTGCTCTCAACATGGATCTCAAGATTCCACTCTCAAGTTTCATTTCACTCTTCTCTTGAGTTAAATTTCTTGACATGCTTTTATGTATTTATTTCCCTTTTGTTGACAGGCTTAGTCCCATTAGGCCAGGTCCCACTTTTCCGGGAAGTCCCAGTGTGGTATTCATTCTGGCTAAATCAAAAAAACTCTGTTTTCTATAACTTATTATTTCAAACAAAAGCTCCTTAGATCTGGTGATATTATTTCCAGTCCTGGTCCATTATAACTAATATTCTCTCCCATATTCAACCCAGCCATAGGTCAGGCAAAAATCTGTCCAACCAGAAACAAGGGCCTCAAAATAGCCTGTATTAATGCATTCCTTGTAAATAACAAATGAGCAAATCCTGCAGCATGGATTTCCTCAGAAAACTTTCAAATCTTATTCATAGGTTCATAGGTTAATACTAGGCTGTCAGCCTAGCTATAACAATTCCCTGGCTATTTCTTCCCATACTATTTACTTCCCTGGACCCCTGTCTAACAGGGTGACTGATGTGATCTCCGGGCTGAATTTCCTTTCTCCCATCCAATCCTTTTGAATAGGGCCAAAGAGGCGCTCTGCTTGACATGTATGGGCAGTCTATTCCAAAGTCTTGGGAGTCTCTGGGTCAGGAACCTATCCCTCCAGCATGTTTTGTTTATTGTGATGACAAGGTTTAGATCCCTGGAGCATGTGGCTCTGAGGGATTGGGATTTCTTTAAGTGTGGCATGTCCAACGGCTCTGGGTTTGACATGGTCTTGTATGTTAAGCAGAGATCGCCTCTGAGTAGACGATATGCAACAGAGTATAGCTGGAGTTTTTTAAGGCGGTCAGCATAGGGCATCTGCTTTAGGCCTGTGATTCTTTTAGTGAGGTATTTCTGTGGCCGTTCCAGTTGTTGCAGATGTCTTGAGAGGTACATACCAAATGAGGCGTTGTGTTCTATAATGGGTCTAATGAGGGATGAGTACAGTGGGACAATGACCTCCTTTTTTCTGGTTGAAAAGCCCTTAGTGATGAGGTGAGTCACATGGAAGGATTTCCTGACTGTTATGGCGATGTGGTTATTGAAGTTGAGACCACTGTCCACCTGTGTCCCTAAGTCTCTTATCATACTTTCAGTGTTTAGTGTACTGCCACCTATGTGGTAATTCATGGGTACATGTTTTTTCCCAAAGGGGATAACTATACATTTCTTGGCATTGAGCTTGAGTCCATGGCTCTGGCACCAAGCATCTGTTTCTGTAAGGCCCTTTTGTAGAGTATCCACATCATTTGGGGATTCAATAATGGCTCCCAGTTTGCAGTCATCTGTGAACTTTGTTAGCCAGAGTCCCTTAGTGTTGGCCTGTACTTCAGAGAAGTAGATGCCAAACAAGAGAGGTCCCAGGACTGAACCCTGAGGTACTTTACTTGTCACTTGTCTGGAGCTGGATTTAGAGTCAGCTACTTTTACAGTGTGGGTTCTGTCAGTAAGCCAGTTGGCAACCCATTGAGTGACGTAGGTATTAATGCCCAGCTTAATAATTTTATCTATGATTCCAGAGTGGGGGATGGTGTCAAAGACCTTGGTGAGGTCCAGATAGGCTGTGTGGACTGCCTTATCCTTGTCCACAGCTCTAGAGACTGATTCAAAGAAGTCAATCAGGTTCAGGAGACAAGATTGGCCCTTCACGAACCCAAACCGGGTGGGGTCCAGTGTTTTAAGTTTGCCAATGTGTTTGTTTATAAGTTCCATGATAATACGTTCCATGGCCTTGCAGATCAGGCTTGTCAGACGGATGGGGCAGTAGTTCCTGAAATCCAAGGTGGAGCCCCCTTGTGGAGTGGGATAACTGTAGCTGTGTGCCACTCAGTGGGCATGAAGCCTGAGGTGAGGGTATGATTAAACATGACACTTAGGTGAGGTGCCAGTTCATTTTGTAGTTCATGTAGTACATAGCCTGGGATGTCATCTGGTTCCATGGATGCTGTATTCTTAGCTTTGGAGAGTGTGTTTTTACCTGTGTGGCCATTATTACTGGAATTTGGCAATCTTCCAGTACTG
This sequence comes from Protopterus annectens, assembly GCF_019279795.1. Taxonomy (NCBI): domain Eukaryota; kingdom Metazoa; phylum Chordata; order Ceratodontiformes; family Protopteridae; genus Protopterus; species Protopterus annectens. The sequence goes on from NC_056732.1 coordinate 254,799,990, forward strand.
AGATGGGCCATTTAGGGGGTGAGAGGGGGGAGAAGTTGGCACTGAATCGATCTGCCAGAATATTGGCAATATCCTTGGGATCAGTATATTTAATGCCATTCTGTTATAGCTCAGAGCAGATCTGAGCATTGCCATTTAGATTTTTGACATAGTTATAGAATGCCTTGTGGTTGTCTTTGCAATCTATGGCAATTTTATTTTCGTAACTGGTTTTGAAAGGTTTTTATGAGGGATCTCAGCTTCTTACTGAGGATGGTAAGGGAGTTTTTTTGCCTCCTGGGATTTTCCTCTTTTCTGCAACAGTTTCTTCCTTTTGTTGTAAAGTTTGTTTATGGCAGGGGATCACCAGATTGGCTTCCTTTTTTTGGAGGAGAGCATCTTGATTCTATATGGGATGGCACAATTCATGCATGAGTGGATGTGCTCATACAGTACCTTAGTGTAGGACTCAGCAGTCAAACTTTCAGTTCCCGTCTGCATGGGTGTCATGAAGTTTGTAACTTCTGACTGGAGTAGCATGAAGTTAGCTTTGGAGAAGTTTTTTTATGGAGGTTTCCTTACTGGGGGGTGGGGGTGGAATGTGGGTGCTAAGGGTGATTAGCTTATATGATCCATCACTGAAATCTATCTAAAAGGCAGCTGTTGCCCTTTCTCTGTCATCCTATTCAATGATAAAACCCACCATGATGTTAGGTCTGGTCCCAGGATAAGTAGTAGAATAACTCTACTAGTCAAACAAAACTTTTCTTTTCATATCACAGACTTTAAAATTGCAAATCTTTCCAATGACAACGCTGGATTTCTGCTAGCTTATCTAATTTTAGGAAATAACACCCGCCTTTCCATCACCACTATCTATAGTTGGTTCCCCCTTCAGTCACATTAATGAAAGACACTCCCTGGGATTCACGAAGATTCTGTGCAAGAATAAGTTGTTCCTGCATGGAACCAACTGTGTCCGTGTAGAGCAGCAGCTCACCTTGCATATTCATGAAGGCGCACTGCTCTACTCTTAAACAGACACGGTCTGGGTGTATAAGCACAGGGGGTGTGTCTGAGAGCAGTGCTCTCACAATACACACACCCCTGCACTCCATAATTGCCGCAATCTAAATATAGTGAGAGTGTCCTCGGACACCATTACTTGTCAACTGGAAAAGTAATCTGTACAAAGTCATGGACAAGTGTGAGATATTGCTCTCACAAATGTACAAAGTGGATAGAATGATAGGCTTCACATTAGCATGAAGTACACAAAGGGTATAAAGTGTAAAACTCAAATGTCTGTCATTATTTCCTAATGCAGTCCCTAATGCTTTGCCACTAATCTGCCAGAAAGCCAGAATTCTATGTAAAATGGACCAAAACTATACGGCAAACATCTGGGCAGTCTGTGGCAATCTCTACAGTTGAGAGGTATGGCAGACACTATTAGTGTCCGTGGAGCATACCTCTCAAATGCAATGCCTGTCTTGTCATCACCGTTGGAAAAGCACAACCCTCCCCACAGATAATGTTGCAGAAATCAATGTGCATACCCCTACAGTGCAAAAATAAAACACAACAGTTTAAATATTTTTTTTCAGTCCACAATAAAGTTTACGCGTAGCTGAACTGGTGTGTGCATTGTGCAGCTCTGCTCAGCCTAGCTTGCACATCATAAAGAGCTAAATAGGTATATACTCCAAAGCAGAAATAGCAAAGTGGTTAGAGCATTCACTTTGCAAGTAGTCGTTCCCGCTTTGATCCCAATAAAGTGAATTAGCATTTTACATGTTAAAGCAGTACATAATTTACTTTTTTAATAATTAGGTAGTAAATAACATATGTTTGTTAACCTGACTAGTGTAGTAGGTCCAGGTGTGAAGTGTCAGTATAATAAAGTTGTGAAACCCCCATATACAAGTGACCCATATAGTATAGTCACACAAGAATAAATGTAATGAAAGCACATCGTCAGATGTCAGGGAAGGTAAACAAAATTATAATATGTCAGGAATGATGAATTATTCCCATACAGTTGATAGTCCATAAAATAAAACATAAGCAATGCTAAGCATTGCACAGCTATGCTGATCGGGTGCAAGCATTGTGTAAATATGAATGCTAAGCAATGAGTAGCCCAGCTAAGTGGATTTGCCCATTGGTAAGCAGTGTTGAACCTTCCCCTTTAAGCACTGCCAACCTTAGCTAAGCAGGTTTGCCTGTAGCTTAGTTTAGCTCAGCATATTCAAAACCATCCAATCATGGCAAAGGGCAGGAAATTGGCTGTATTTAAATCTCGCAGACAGGAATACAACTCATAATTGGTTGTAGCTCCCCACTGTAGGCAGTATAGCAGGTGTTGGAGAGGGCATGCACTTTCAGGTGCAGCGCTGGGGTATACAGGATTCCAAGATCATGGTAGGATTCCTTGCTAAAAACCATGATGTGAAACTGCTACAGGACCAGTATTAGAGCTTCCAATATAAAGCAGAGGCCTGGGAAATTCTCGCCCATGACCTCACCAGTGTCACTGGCATTCCTCAGACTGCTGAGCAGGGCCGGCACCACTATGCTGACTTGAAGGGGAGGAAGAGGGAGCTCTTGGACCAGTGTGTCCAAGAAGCATGGCAGAGGGGTGATGTCCCTGGCATATGTAAGTATTCACATCAATAACTGTTTACCAAAGTCTGGCCTGTGTATGTGATCAATAGGTATGCATAAATGTTTCTCTATCTTCTTTACAGCTCCGGCTGAGAGGGCTGCAAACCAGGAAGCCCATGCCAGCAGGTTGCAAAGGCTGCATCATGAGGCTACTCAGTAACTATCTAGTTTGTAGTATTCATACCAAATAAATATAAAGGAGTAGAATGTCACCTGGCAGTATTAAAAATGGGCATGGTTTGTACTCTATAAAGCAGACAATATTACAGTAATGATCTCCTATAGGTTATATATAAATAAAATGGTAACTGCCTGTCAATAAAATTCAAAACCCTGGACTATCTGTGTTTACTCTGATATGGTATGAACTGAAATGTGTACATATGCATAGCAACTATAGCTCTGAAAGCATTAAACAATCAAGTTTCATCTGACAAAGTAGTGCCTCTGCAAGACTCGCAATTAACTGATATTAAAAATGTCATGCACAAAGGTCTGATATCTGAATAATAATGTTGTGTTAACCACTGTTTTCCACGTTGTGCTATGCCAAAAGGTATGTATAGGAATGCATGTATAACAATGTTGTAATTACAAGGTCAGATTGTACAACAAAGAGAGAATACACAGAAATCATTCAAAGAAAACACAGCAGGTTCTCAATAGCTCCTTCTGATGAAACACAAGCTTGTTGTATATTTAGCGGAAACAGCCCCAGTTTGAATCCTGGAAGTGGTAGTAAGCTGTATGCATAATTTCAACTAGTATTTTGTGAATATGTGTAGAAACAGTCAAGTAGTGTTAAGAAACATTCCCTTCATGGGTGTTCCAGGTAAGAAGGTATAAAGTAGCTATAAGAAGGCTGTAGTTATATTGCGTCCCACTTCCATGGTCCAGACCCAAGGCAGCAAATGACAGCAAGATAAGTACATACACCAAGTGGTCTCCCCCAAGAAATATTCAAAAGTGTCATACTGTGAAAGCTATTGGTCCCTGCTACTAACAACCTGGGTGACCAATAGAAATCAAGGCAGAGTATGGCAGCACACACACACACACACACACACACACACACACACACACACACACACACACACACACACACACACACACACACACACACACACACACACACACACAGTATGAGTGCACGCATGTAACTCTGACTATGTGAATATGGGTAGAAACAGTCAGGTAGCATTAACAAACATTCCCTCCACAGGTCTTCCAGATAAGAGAAGATATAAAGTAGCTATAAGAAGGCTGTAATTATACACTGTGTACAAACATACCACTGCCCAATCCAAGGTCATAGGTTGTTGTAATAATACCTGTAGAGTAATGATTAGAACAAGGATTATTAAAGCTTTGACCACTGCAAGCATCTACATTTGTTAATTGACATCTCTCACTCACCCACCACCTTATCTTCACCAATAATCTAAACACATAAATGAATGGGTATGTTTTCCACCAAACCTACTGTTGAGACATGTGTCCTATTGTTCTACAAATGTTGAAATGTATCCCAATTAATGTTCCATGTTCAAATACTATCACTGGTGGCCTGTTGCTATCAATGTAACCTGCAGGATGGTGTAATGCCCACTGTGATTCCATATATGCATGTGTTCTGTTTGCTATGCAAATGTTCCATAGCTGTTGTTTTGGGTTAATGGGAATACTCAGGCATGCAGTTATAACTAATCCTGGAATGTGTTTACCATTACTAACCAACATATGTTCTAAAACTGCAACACCATAACATAACTGGGAAGGCCAATCCCAGCAGATCCACCTCTCCTGTCTCATCTAGCTGTGGCACTGGGCCCCAGCACATCTGGGACCCACCCTGGGACTTCCTCGTCCACTGGTCCTGCACCACCTTTGGGTGGAACTGCCTCAGGGGATGGGGCTTCTCCCCCTGTGGACGCAGAGATGGAGAGGATCCTGTCACCTGAAGCTAGGTCTGGGTTTTGGTGCCTAGCGAGCTCCACAAGGAATTTGGAGATCTGCTACACCAGCTTGAGGGCCGTGTGGCACATTTAGAAGGTCAGCCTGCCCCTCCTGCTCAGCCCTCAGCACAGCCACCTTCGGGGCTGTGAAAGTGCAGTGGTGACTGCCCATGGGTGGGGAACTCAGTCCCACTGTATCCATTTGGGGGCTTGTGGGCTTCTGATTACCAAACACCCCTCCCTGTCCAAGGTGTTTACCCCCACATGCGTCATATACCACCTCTGTATGCTGTATTGTCTGTCTTCTTGCTCAACCTACCTCCCCAAATATACCTACTATCCTTCCCCAACATCCCACTCTCACCTTAAAAAAAAAGGGAAATCTATCCCCCAAAAAAATGTTGCCCCATAAATAGCTGTCCATTTTGCACATGTGTCCACTGGATGGGTTCACTTCTAAATTTCGAAATCCCAAAAATCTCGAATTTCAGAACACCGAGTTCAGAATCTCAAGATCTTGGAATCTCGAAATTGTGAACCCTCCCCCAAAACACCACTAAACACATAAAAAACAGGTGTATGCAGGGGGGCAAGCCCTCCTCAAACCCCCACACCCCCCACAATTTAAATATACCAACTCCGAGATCACACTACAATGAGGACAAGGGAAATCTCCCGGTCCACACTGTATGCTGATCTCCATTCAGGATTTCAAAGTTTTGGACTTTGAAATTCTGAATGTAACCCTCACTGGACACATGTAATCTGGTATAACTGGCTTCACAGCACATTACTGTTATCCTACCCCTCTCTCAGTGGTTTGAGTATCCAAATTTACCTCCAAATTCAGCATATATGCACAGCTGTTGCTGTAGAGAAACTCGACAGCTATGGACCTTCCCTATGCCTATCCTGCACATCCCTAGTTATCTTTCATATTGTATTTCCCTCTTTGTGCCCCCCTTTTTCATCACTTTCCTATCACCCCCTTTTTCTTTTCTTGTAAAGAAATTAGTGCATGGGTAAGCTGGAGTAAGCAGTTGTAAGTGGGAGTAAGCCTGTTTGTGTGGTGCTAAGCGATGCCTACACAGATTAAGCACTTTTAAGGCTAACCATCAGTCAGCATAGTTAACCGGAAGACAGCATTGCTAACTGCTGCACAAACCTGTGCAAACCCGCTTACAACTGCTTAAAAATGCCTTAATAACTCTATATCCAACAGCCCTTGTCCTGCTCAGCAAATAAATAATCAGCCCTCAAACAATCAAACAGACACCAGTGTGAAAGTGCATACCCACAACCAACATCACCACAGTCACAGTCACATACTGGTACATCAAGTGAACAGTAGAGTATATGGACTGTGTGAATAAATACATCATTGTTTGCCACTCACACACTAGCTCTACATATATAGTCCCAATTCTCAGTGTAGTCTGAATCCTGACCTTGGTACAGGACATGTCTCAGTCTACCCCTACAAACACATACAGCCAATAGATCAGAAGAAAATAGAGCACCATGCACAGTCAGAGAAAGAAGGAGCCATAACACTTACATCTGCCCCCTCCATACACAGCCCAAATAACATGTACACATAGCATGTGTACACAATCATGACAGTCTGTTAACATTGACCAGACATACACAGGCCTATCACATGTACAGTTCACCTCACAATGTACAGGCTTAGGGCTCATATCTAAGGCCTCTTCCCTGACATATGTCTGTAGGTCTACTACATCACTGAGATGGTAGCAGGAATGAAGTCAAGATATAATGATAATAAATATGTCCGCACATCAATGACATCTGGACAAAGCCTGACATCATTTGGGGACAGAGGCAGAAACACAGGGGTAGATTGAACATATTGCTGTCATACATTGAGACAGTTGCAGATGGTACTGGGTTTGTTGTAAAATCCTTTATGAGGAATATGACATTTGTAATATCAGTAGATGTGAGTATTTACTGACTGCATTCCCCAGAGTACACGACTGATTTACCAAGGACACCAACTGTCTGGGGAAAAGACAAAACATAACAGGCAAACATGCGTCTAGTCTGTGGACAGCATGCCAGTGGAGAGGTATGTCAGAGACATATCACTGTCAGTCGTGAAGTCACTCACTAAATGCATGTCCACACAAACACTGTCAATCTATCAATCCACCATGTGTATAACAGCACTGATGAAATAGAATCTGTTCACAAATCTGGGAATATGACCCCCATGTTGTTTGTCTACCTCCACATGTCCTCTCCTGTGATGTATTGCCACCTACTGTATGTGAATCTGTAGGTCACCACCTCTGTAATGTCCCTCAAACAGGCAAGGAAAAGGGGCAAGGCCCACATTAAGGAATGTCCCATATGTCGGAACTAGCAGCGGTGTCCAGGCCCACAGCACACTACAATGTGGGCCCCCACATAGTGGTATGGCCTTAGCAATACCTGATATCTGCACATCTGAACAGAGAACAGACAGAAAGTAGATAACCAACAGGTTATGCATTAGGATGAATGTTTTGAAAGATAGATGTCTGAAACTGAAAGGTATGCCATTACTACATGACAGCAGTCCTCAATGACATGTCCAAAAAACATAGTAGTCTACAGTTAATATCAATATATCAGATCAATATCCAATAGGAGATACATAAAAACATACAGCTGAAACCCCAATAACAAGATAGTCAGTACTCAGAGTCCCAGCTTTGCATGCAGGGGTGTATAGTTCTAGCGCTACAAGCTGCACTCTACTCTTACTTGGAAAAGCACTGCTAAAAGTACTAACGTAATGATACAATATGTTTTAAACTATTTTTGTCAACCAGTGCACTGTAGCTGGTGTAACATGCAAGAGAGATAGCACATAACCAGAGATACTACCCATGTATGAAACAAATACAAAGAGAAAAGATTGTGGTACTACCCATGTATACTCTGGTGTACCATACAATATAGTCACACCCTTTGCTACTGTAATGACAGCACATAGAAGCATGTTATGTGCAGGAAATTAAATAAACTTATTAAAGATGTCATTACCCTGCTATTTTATCAGACTGGAATGTGATCACTGGTTACCAAGGCTGAGATATGCTTAACAGGTTTCAGCATTGCTTAAATGTAAATGCTAAGCAGATTTGCACACTGGTAAATGAAGCTGACATGGTGTATGAGCCTATTAGTTTAACTGGATATTAGCACTGGTTACCGTTGTGCAAACCCATGCAAACATGCTTAAAGCCACACAAAACTGCCTTAATCACTCTGTATCCAACAGTCCTTGTTTTGCCTAGCAGCAAAATAAACAGCCCTTGAACCTAGGACCCTGCACACCATAGTCAAAACAGTTTACCAGTAAGCCACTTTAGCTGTATGGGTATAGGGTGTTTTCTCAAACATACCCTTCTTTACAGCCAGTTTACAATAGGGAAGAGACACTGTGCAATTAGGAAAGACTGGTATATATATATATATATATATATATATATATATATATATATGTATATATATATATATATATATATATATATATATATATATAGATATATATATATATATATATATATATATATATATATATATATATATATATAGAACACACACACACATTTATATATATATATATATATCTATATATATATATATATATATATATATATATATATATATATATATATATATACATACAAATATATACATATACATACATATATATATATATATATATATATATATATGTGTGTGTGTGTGTGTGTGTGTGTATATATATATATATATATATATATATATATATATATATATATATATATCTATACATACATGTCACAAAATGCCCATACAAACATATGCTGCTGATAGACCACCCATAAATGGGGCAACATGTACAGTTGGATACAAAAGCAGCCATGACACTCATATCTGCCCCCCCAACAGTTCAAATACATAAGTGAACACTACACTGGCACAAAAACATGATAGGCCATACACAATGGCCAGACATACAACAATCTTTTAGCAAAACAAATACAATGTCTGAACATAGCAAAGAGAAATACAACCAGCCAGAAATTCACAAATGTGTATTATACTCTGATGTCTTGGCCAAAGCCTTCAAGGAGTAAAACATTACCAGAAATACATGCCTTAATCACAAGAAGCAATTAACATCTAACTACATAATTAAATACACAGCCTGCAATTACACTCCTCATTTAACCCACTACGGGATAAAGTATCACAATTAATATTAATACATTGAGTCTGTATATAACAATTGTCCTTTTATGAATGTTTCGTCAAACTGAGGAACAGACTTTTTCAAAAACAGTACGTTGGAACCCACTACTGTCCCCATGGTGAGTTTTATTCAAATGAACGGCTATAGAACTGTCATATTTCTTATTAGTAATATATCTCACATGTTCTAACAGCCAAGTTTTAAAACATGTGTTACTGTCCCCCACAAAATATATGTTACAGGGCCATCTAAGAGCACTCTCTATACACCAACCTCTTAAATGTACAGGCTTCAACATGTTTCCCAGTCTTTCCCCTCAGCAGAAATGACAGCACTAAATAATGATAGACCTGTATACCTATTAACCTCCTACTGTATGAGATCTGGACAAAGCCTGACATAATTTGTGGACAGAGTCCCAAATACGTGGCCATACTTGAAATTTTGCTGTTATACACTGAGAAAGTTGCTGGTGTTACAGGGTTTGTTATAACATATATTTTCGGAGAGATATAAAGTCAGAAAAACAAATGCATGTTACCATTTACAAAATGCAATCACCAGAGTATGCTACTGATTTGCCAAGCACAGCACCTGTCTGGGGAACAGACCAAACATAACAGGCTAACTTGTGGCCATTATGTGGATGGCCCTACAGTTGAGAGCTATGCAGAGACAGAACTTTGTCAGACTGAAATCCATGCAGGAGCAGCATGTGCAGACAAAACCTGTTAAACTAGCAGTATTCCAAACATATAACAGCAATACTCACATTCTGCTCCTAAGTCTTGAACCTTCTCCACCATTTAATTGTGTTGTCTCCAGAAGTCTTGTTGTAAGAGGTAGTAGCTCACACATCTCCAGGATGTCTTCCTCACAAGTAAGGGAAAGAGCCAACGTCCACATGGAGTACTCAATTAAAGGAGTGTGTTGCCATGGCATTGGCTATTGGAAGAACTACATAGCTGCTCTGCATGCAATTAGCACGTGGGGACCACAATAGGTGCACAGGCCATCACCTGGTCATGAGCACCACCTACAAAAGCCATGCTGCCACCTATTCAAACCAGCTCTATCCCTGTAGTGCACAGAGAGAGAGAGAGAGAGAAACAAAACAAACAAATAAATAAAACAAACTGGAATACAGAAGAAAGAAAAAAGGTAAGTGGAACAAGTAAGCATGTAATTGAATGTAGTACTTGGTCTGTGATAATGGGAAATATGATTTAGAGGGTTATATGTCCCAAGACTTGCTCTACTAATGTCCTGCTGAACAGCTGCTATGGCCATAGCATCTGGCCCTCTGTGCAGTGGGAGAGATCATAGACATACTGCTCAACTGTGCAGATCTTCACAGAATGCCCAGATTTTCCTATCTTGGTTTTTTGCCTTTTCCTCCTGAAATCTGTACTTTTCGGGCAAATATCTGAGGATTGAAGTCATCAAGTAATGACAAACACTTGAGTTTAAGATTCCACATCCTTAAGAATATTCATAGTAAAATGTGTCATTCTACAAACTCCTTATGTTTGTAACAGGAATATTTACAGTCTGTCCCAATTTATCCCCCCATCATTTTAGGCTTTGTCCAGATATAAGTCTCTGAGAGGTTGTGAGGCAGGATCACAGCTCAGAAACCTGAAAGGACAGCTCATATATGACAACCGCTGGGGTGTCTGTCAAACAGTTGTGACTGTGCCACTGCTAGGCCAGTTAATGGGATGTTGTCCATATCCATGTTACCTGTGAATATGAGTATGACACATGTTTGTCTTGTAAAGCTAAGAGACCTATAGGGCATGTGCATAGTAAAGTACTGTTGCAGACATGTGCGATAAACTGCATGTGATATATTGAATTAATAACATTCACTTGTACAGTGTTCTGCTGGACAATAAGCACAGTTGTGACTGATAACTGTAGTCACATACACATATACCTGTGTTATGTAAGCCAAACCATTGGCAGGTCTGTGAGCAGTGAAATTGTAACATAATAGCCTACTTATGACTGTTGGACATCTTCCAGGTTATCACAATGATGTCAAAGCCTACTGTGCAATCAACGTACTAATGTATGGTGCAGCTATATTAATACAGTATCAATTTTGATGTCCCTTTTGAAAGCCATTTATGTGTGCCATTGTCCAGATGTACTGCTATAACAGGTTGAGAAGTATGATTGAGCAGCAAGACTGTAAATACAGTGTGTCATACTAACATACAACAGAAAGGTATGCTAGGTATCCCCTGAGCACATGTATGTATGTATATTTTCAGCTGGAAGGCACAAAACTAATCACATGGGTTTCAAGCAGTCAGGTACATAGGTTGTGCATGTTGCACATGTTTGTAATATCAGTGTCAGTGCATACAACAGACATAAATGTGTACAGCTACTGGTTGTTTCATTACCCTGACACTGATACGGGTACTAGAATAGGCATGATGATCAGGTAGTAATCGAAGTGTCCAACTCTGTTATGACCCTCTGTCCATGTCTACCACTACCAGCGATATCAACACCTATATACAGTGGATATCACAAGTGTACACACCCCTGCTGGAATGCCAGGTTTGTGTGCTGTATGACAATCAGACCACAGAAGATCATTTCATAATGTTTCTCATCTTGAATGTGACCCCTAACATGTACAATTCCACTGAAATATAATCAAAGGTGTTTCTAGGAAGGTGAGCAACTATTGCCAAGTGAAGATGTGCCATGATGTTAGAGTCCAAACCAAGGTGAATGAATGTGGTAACCATCTCAAGAGGTGCATGCACAACATATCAGTTTAAGGGTGTGCACACTCATTCAAATGGCTTATTGTACTGATTATTATTTCCATATGTTTTCACAGACCAGATTGTTATGTTTTCAATTGAATTGTACAGGCTATAGGTCACATTACACGTGGGAATTATTTTGAAATGAGTTATTGTGGTGTCATGTTCCAATTGCACAAATACCAGGCATTGCAACAGGGGTCTGTACCCTTTATATCCACTGTAGCTATTTGGACTCAGCAGTACCTGACCTGTGTAACCAGCCTCCACCAAGGTAGAGTAATCCCCTTTGGTGGACTGCAGCAATACACAAACCACATAATAGGTTGCTACATTGGCTATACAGGGACACATAGGTGCAGGCAACAACTTGGACGGAAGTCCACCTATATCTGAGCAACCATGTAAGTTCACAGGTGACTTCCTGTAAAGCTGACTATGACTACAAATCAGACATATCCACACCACCAAGGAAAATTGCAACTGTGTCTCCACATATGCTGTAAGTATCAGAGGAAACAACATAATTCACCCTGTGCTGGGGGTAAAGAACACCTCATATACACATGCCATGGATATAGGCAACCTTCATCACACATGTTAGGTGGGAACATTACCACCATGTCCACTCCAGTTGTACAAGAGGATATGCACATCAACCACACTCCTACCATCAGCAATGGTGAGCATGTACATATTGCCTTCTGATGGCAACAACAGCAGCATATCTCCATGGGGCATAATAACATTACTGTCTGCCTCCTACATGAACCCAGGCATGTGCTCACAGTTCCATCACACATCACAATCAAACACAGACCTGCCACCATCCACACACCATCCACATGGAAGATGGCCACAGTCAACCCTCTACTCAGAAATGAATGGAGAATAGAGAATTATGCAATCAAGTGCCCAACATTATGGAGAATAAGATAGCTCAGAGCCAGGAGTGTAATGCAAGCTGCTATAGCCATGATAGCCTGGAGGGTTATGGTGTAGTGTGGATTATTTGCAAGTAATATTCTTTGCTGATGTGCACTTTGACAACCATATGAGGTCAGTGACCTTTTTCATGTTTATGTCTTCCAGGTAAAATGCAGAGGGCTCACCTACCAGCATTCTCTGTTGGGGAAACTGACATCATCACCCAATATGTGATTGGACATTATGCCCTGTTATTCAGATGGAGAGCAGAAGATGTGCATGAGAAGACCACCCTGTGGAACAGTGTGGTCCACAGGGTAAATGATGCCAGCCTTCACAGCAGACCTTATGAGTATATGCAGCATCGGGTCACCAACCTCATCTGCCATGCCCTTCAATGGGCTGCTGCTGTAACAAGGGACTAGCTAGCCACAGGTGGGGGCCCAGCCATCCAGCCTCCACTGACACCCACCGAGGAGCTCCTCTCTAAACATGGGGCACCCACCCAACACACAAGCCATGACACTGAGGGAAGCATTGTGTAGGTGGGTTGCACACACACACTGGACGAGGAGCTATCTACATCCACGTGTCAGGTCCAATTGCAGTTGTGGATAGGGTTCTCTAATGCACAGAGGTGCACATCTATGGTGAGGACAGGACATTGTGTATTATTGTGGTTAGTACTGTAGATGTGCAGACATGCTGCATCCATCCTGTACCAAGGCCACACATGAGTCTACTGACAATAACTCCCTCTCACAGCCACCTAGGACCCTCTGGTCTGCATAAAGGACAGCATCTTGAAGCTGGTGACTATGAAATTGTTCTGTTGTTGCCTGGGAATAACCCAGGCATGTGAAGGGCATGCAATTTACCATGCACACAACCATCAGTAATAGCTGTATAGCTTTATGTAATAGCTATATTGCTTTTTGTGCATGCTCACTTGTGCTGGGGTTAACTGTATTGCATCACAGTTGTCACCACTGGGGCCTATCTAATGTGACTTCAACATTTCTGTGGCATACCTCACAACTTGTCAGTTCCAAAACATCTGGACAGAGGCCAGCAAAATGGGCTGGACAAACAGCCTAAGGTAGGGACATGTGTGACAAGCCAGTGGTATACAGTGGATAGAAATTGTGTACACACCCCTGTTAAGATGCAAGGGGTTCCTGTTACATACTTATTAGGACCACAATATGTCAGTCCACACCTCTTCCAGTCTTTAATGTGACCCATAACAAGAACAGTTCACTTGTAAAACCAAGCATCTAGAGTCATGTATTTCACAACAAGGCTGGACACCTGTGAGGGTGGCAGACGTCATATCAGCATGATGTTTCAGTCAGGTATGATACCTCATGCTGCCATATGTGTCAGTACACTCACTGTGGCCTATTTGGCTATAATATCACATACATGGGCATTGTTAAGGCACACAGACCACTTCCGACCACATATATGTTGCAAACATAATGATATTCCAGACACATCTGTACAGAGAACTATACAATGGTTTAACCTGCTGCATGTGAGGCAGATGCTGTTACCACACTATATAAAGTAATGGCAGCGGGAGGTGGTCACCAGTCATGTATGGTATACAGATTAAAATGGTATAAGCCACTCAAAATATGATCCTCACACACACAAACAGTTGCCAGCATTGGGATTAGAACTCCTGCTTATCTAGGTATTCCTACTATAGTGCTATGCAGTTATTAGATGCACCACAGTGCTAATACATTTCCACTTATTCCAAAGGTACTTATAAGGTGGATGACATCAACAGGACTACTAAATTGGAGTGAGGAGAAGTGTAAAGGGTACTACATAGGTCAAAAATTGTGTAACCCACACACTACATGATTCTCACACAAACACATATCCAAACAGTTGTCAGTAGGGTGATTAGAGCTCCTGCCTATCTAGTTATTGTTACTATAGTGCTACGCAGTTATCAGACATGCCACAGAGTTGATGCATTTCTACCTCATCCAAAGGTACTTCTAATGTAAATGACATCAACAGAACTACTAGATGGGGCGAGGGGAAGTGTGAAAGCTAGTACACAAGTCAAAAATGGTATAAGCCAGACAGTACATGATACACACACACACACACACACACACACACACACACACACACACACACACACACACACACACACACACACACACACACACACACACACACACACACACACACACACACACACACACACACACACACACACACACACACACACACACACTCTTGCATATTAGGATTAGAACTCCTGCCTATCTAGGTATTTTTACTACAGTGTGACACAGTTACTGCACATGCTACACAGCTTACTGAATTTTCACATGGCTAAAGCTGCTGATAACTGCACAGCTATGGTAAGGTATTACAGGTGGCAGACAGTCTGCCTTCTCTTCCACCCGTACATTTTGCTATTTCTTTCTGTCTTGCACTTCAGCTAGCATTATGGCTTGGCACTTCACCAGGTTATTGTATCAAGAAGTGTGGCACACCTGGGAGCCATCAGCAGTACTCACTCATCACAGATGTAGCCCCAGTACTTACAAGTTATGTCCACCCCTCCTTGAAGGGCAGTTTCCTGTGCTTTCACCCATTAACTTGGTGTACTTGCCCATTCTGAGGCACTGTTGCAACTGCCTCATGTTCACAGATAACCCTTCCCTCTTAACCCCAAACACTCAGACCTGTGAAGGCTACCCATATATCACCCAATGCGGACATACGCACTCTCCAGCAAAGACTGGACTAGCAGGTCAAGAGGATGTGGAACACTTAACTCACCATGACACCCACTTTGACAGCCATGACATACAGTGAAAAGTCACACACCCACCTTCATCCACCAGAGGCACTCAAAGGACATTTACCCAAACAGCACAGACCAGTAAGACAGATACCCACTCAGACACCATGACATGGCACATGCCAAGGGACACATATTTAACCTCTACAGTGTGCCCTTCAACCTAAGCTCCTAAGGCTAATAATCTTGCACAATACAGTGATCATGGGTAACTCGATACTGACGCACACACATATCCCACTCACTAATATGGAGCAGGTAATAGCCAAATATCTATCACATGCCAGCATCCAACACATGACACAGCCAGTCATGGCACTCCACAACAACTATGAGTATCACTCTGTATCCATGTGGGTGTGAATGACTTGGGAGACACCTCCCTGGACTACATGACAAGATACATGGGTGAAATATCTGATTGTGTGGTCCAGGCAAGTGTGACAGTAGCCCTGAGTAGTGTACCACCATCATCCAGAATGATGCTGCGGTACTATCAACAGATGATTGACTGCAACATTGGCTTACATGTTTTGTGTCATTCTCAGGGGATCCAGTACCTCTCTGCTTGGGATGACATGATTGACAGAACCCAATGACTTGCCACAGATGTCCTACAACTGTCACCACTGGGTTTCCAGGTACTGGCTAAGTGTCTTGCCACCCCTATGATGCCTTATTAGGCAGTGTTCCTAATGTAATTACCACCATAATAGCTAGACATGTATGCACTCTGAGGGTCATGCTGCTCAGCAGTAGACATCTGTCAGGATGCAGTCACTCAAAGCACACGGAGTGGAGGACACATGTCTGCTGTAATAGAGAGGTGGTTTACAGCAGTAGACATCAGACATGCAGTATCAGGCTATGACGCATTCCACAGCTGTCAGCCCCCAAATATGGACCACACCTCCACAGGTGGTGTCTCCATATTCATTATGGCTAGGAACACCTCCACATCTCCATACTAGTATTCCAGCATAATGCATTGGCGATACTTCCGGTACAACTGCTTGGATATAGGGGTTGATGCCTAGCCAAGTGTGTTTGTGTATGATTCATGGGTGGATAGTGGTCTCTGAATATTAGAAGGGTTGCCTATATTGTTAACTAATCCATACTGTGTCATAGTCATTGCACATGGCACTACACATTTAGGCTGTGGATTGTCTCCACAAACCTCTATGGTGTTTGACAACTGTTGACCTTGTAATATGGACATTGGGACATATACTAGGACCTCAATATAATAATTTAGTAAAACTCACCCCCCATGGATCCTGTGTACATAATCACACCAACACCCACACAGGATACTGATGACAGACACACACACACACTTGCTAGTACTAAGTTTCAAACCCCTACCTAGCTACGTATTGCTACTACAGTGTTGTGCATTCATCACACATGTCATGGAGCTTATAGGATGGATGCTGTCCCAAGGCACTTCTAAGGTGAGGAACATCACCAGCCCTTGTAAATACTGGCATTGAGTGATGTAGTGGATGAGAGATTTCCCAAAATATTTTACTCTACACACACATTTACATTTGCCAGAAGTAAGGTTCAAACCTCTATGTAACTGTTTTTCAGACCTTTATGTTATGCATTTACAACACCCACTACTGCGCTTACAGGGTTTACAGTTGCCAGCAGGTACTTCTAAGGTGAGTGATATCTGCAGGACTGTTAAAGTCAGGCACTGAGAAGTGTAATGGGTATAAATGGGGCCAAAATCTTTAAGGTACGGACACATATATGTGGATATATTTACACACAAACACTTGTCAGGAATGAGATTCAAATCCCTACCTATGTAGTTATTTTTTACTACACTGTTTCACATTTATCACACATGCCACAAAGCTTATAGGTAGATCATAAATGCCTCTAAGGTGAGTAACATCAGCACTAAAGGAGGGGTAAGGGAAGCATAGTGAGTGTGAATGGCCACAAAATCAGGTTTTTACAAAGACACACACACTCATTCACACAACACACACATTTTCACAGTTGCCAGAACCAGGATTAGAACTCCTACCTAACTAGTTTGCTATACTATAGTATTACACACTTATCACAAGTACCACGGAGCTCCTATGCTAGAGAGTTGTCCAAAGGTATCTTTGAAGGTAAGTGACATCAGCAGCAGTGCTAAAGGAGGGGTAAGGAAAGTGTAGTAAGTGTGAATGGCCACAAAATCAGGTCTCTAGAAAGACACACACACTTGGTCACACAAACACCCACATTTTTGCAGTTGCTAGGACCAGAATTTGAACTCCTATCTATGTAGCTTGCTACACTATAGCATCACACAGTTATCACAAGCATCACAGAGCTTATATGTTGGAGAGTTGTCCAAAGGTATCTTTGAAGGTGAGTGACATCAGCAGCAGTGCTAAAGGAGGGATAAGGAAAGTGCAGTAAGTGTAAATGGCCACAAAATCAGGTTTCTACAAAGGCACACACACACACACGCATTTTCACAGTTGCCAGGACCAGGATTAGAACTCCTACCTTACTAGTTTGCTACACTATAGCATTATGCAGTTATTGCAAGTGCCACAGAGCTTATATGCTATAGGGCTATCCAAAGGTATCTTTGAAGGTGAGTGACATCAGCAGCAGTGCTACAGGAGGAATAATGGAAGTGTAGTGAGTGTGAATGGCCACACACACATACACACACACACACACACACACACACACACACACACACACACACACACACACACACACACACTCACACATAACTTTACATTTGACAGGATTGAGAATACAACTGCTGTATGGATACTTATTTGTACTGTAGTGTTACACAGTTATCACTAGCACTACTGGGACTATAGAGCTGAGAGCTAACCAAAGGAATTTCTATAGTGAATGACATCAGCACATCATGTGATATAGGCCAGTGGGATGTGTACTGAGTGGGAAAGGCCTCATAATGGGATTCTCTGTGTCACTGTCTGTCTCTCTCTTCCCCACATCTGTGTGTGTGTATGTTTGACATATTATATTATGTTGGACTTAGATATGTGTGAGTATTCTTATCCAGTGAGTGTGTGTGTGTGTGTGTGTGTGTGTGTGTGTGTGTGTGTGTGTGTGTGTGTGTGTGTGTGTGTGTGTGTGTGTGTGTGTGTGAACTGTCAGTGGTGTACAATTTAGTGTGTATGCACAGACATCTGTGAATAACCGATATCTGTAGTTCACTGTGTTGTCAGACATGGGCTTCATTTCTCTAAGTGTGGGAGCATGCCCAGTATGACCTTCTATATTGAGTGTGTGCATCCATTCCAGGGAAGGTTGTACTCCAGTTCAGGGTTTTGTGTGCTACAGCTACTCCTAGCAAACTGTTTCTGCAGGATATCTGTAGATAGGCTGCCAATATGCAGACACAATGGGTGTAACATATGGGGGACACTGTAACTATTGTTGGCTGTGCTACTAGCGTAACATGGTTGGTTGTAGCATAAATTTTCTGACATATGTACTGTTTTACACTGTGATGTATTATGTCGTCAACTACTGACAGTTATCATTCTTTGCTCACAGTTATTTACCAGGGAAATACAAGATGAATGAAGCTGAGACCAATATTCTGAGGCATATAGACTGCACATTCTGGCACACTCCTGCTATTGTGGAGGGGTATCTACAGACAATAGACTGCTGGTTCTGTGTAAATGGTCCAGTGCCTTATTAGTATACTGGCCGGGGATCCCCTTCTTGTGCTTTTCTCAACTTCACAGAATGGCCATATCCTGCTGGGGCCATACCTCTCAGCTGTAGAGATACACCCAGGTTATCCAGAGGCAGGACTCATATATCTGGCCAGTTTACCTTCACATTGTGGTTTACAAGCAGTTTTGTGGCTATTCATTCATGGGTTTGCAGTCAGGGGCTAGTATGGTTGGACATTAGAATTTCAGACTTCACACAATCCATGACATCCATGCTTCTATACCCCCCTCTCTTATTCTCTCCTCTTCCTAACATTATGTAAGCAATATCTCAGAGGTATCCCTATAGTTGGGCCTTTATCCCAGTAGTATTTATGGTATGGTCCACAGTCTTTGCAATAGGACATGGGGAGGTATGCTACTGGCATTTGTCAACATGGCCTTGCATTTTTTTTCTGTTTACATTGTTAGGTTGTTAGTTAGGACCCCCTGACATTCTGTACATTGGCACTATGGGTGAGGCATGGGCCTTTGCCAAGGGACTGTAGGCCATTTGAGAGTGCTGCAGACCATCTGTAGAAGGCCAGTGCATTCTGTCAGTCATACGTTCCCAGGCTGCAAGCCAGTGGATTACCCTTGGGTGACAGTGGTGAGTGGTTGAGGTGTTCCTGTCAATTATTCCTGTTCATACTGATCCACATGTCTGGATGTGGTCAGGTTGCTGCTTACAGCTGGGGACACACCTGCATTGGACACCTATTCAACATGCAGCATCATGTATGTATTCCCATACAGAGATGGGCTCATGCTGTACTTATTCCCTTCAGCAAAGATATGACCTGTGATAAACCTGTGGCTGATGGTGGGGTGAGCTGGGTTCATGTGTGATATGGAAGCTACTTGCACCTGACTCACAAATATATCTGGGGCATTCCCCTTATGCTGGCTTGTGTGTGGACATAGACAGCTTGTCATCACTTTATAACTGTGCCTTTTGTGGTCTGCCAGTGATTGGCCAAACTACCAGTATTCCATACTAGAGGGACAACTAATGTGATGCTAAACTCTATGTATAATTTTAAACTTGTGTGCAGTTGACAGTTATTTTGTATGCACTCTGTGTAGGTTACTTCCTCCTGTGTACTGTTTCTAAGTATGGGCCCCTGTTCATGGGATGTCCAGCTTTCCGATGGTGACAGATACTGACATCTGGACAGTGAGTATGTACAACTGCTGACATGGGTGTAGCTGAGAAGCAGTGTGGTTGGCACTGCAGTTGTTGGAACATGGCCATGTCATCCACTGTACTATACCTAGGCCACTGAGACACAACCATCCAGGCCCACATGCTGACCACTTCCAGGCAATATTAAACACACAACAAAGTTACCACACTGACCCCTGCATATTGTACACATGCAACAATGTAGATTGGGACAGCTCTGGCAATCTGTGCTCAAGTGATATTACTCCTCAAACTTACAGGTTGCATTTCTACATGGGATTGTGGGGGGTGCGCACCTGAAGACTTTAAACATTTGCGATGACTGTACTGATATTTTGATTACTCTGTTGGCTTCCATTTTATATTGTATTGTGACCTATCATGCAGAAAGGAGGCATATCAGTAGAGTACACATTAGATCTTAATGGCATATATTTCAGTTTCAGAATTCTTACCCTTCAGAACTAAAATGCAACTGCCAGACCTGTTGTAGTTTGTCTGTGTAGTTCTGATGGGGGGCTGTTCACCATTGTCATCATTTTGGGGCCTTAGCCCGGCCTTTTTTTTTTGGTCATCTACACCTGTCCTGCTGGGTGAGGCTATTGGTGGGTATGTGACTCTCATTGACATCCATGTGTGTGACGTATTGACACCCACAGTTATTTGGGCCATCACATGTACTGCTGTGGGAGTTGTCACCTTGTGCAGTGCTGCCTAGTATGTTGACACCAGTATTTATTATGAATTTCCTGCTGTCCCATATAGCTGTCAGCTGTCTGCTGCTATCCCATTCAGCCACCCAATTCCCTTGCATGCTTGCATCCATATCATACATGCAAGTATGAGAACATACTACTCCATTCAGTAATAGATAGGGAGGGTGACTTACCTTGTTGCTGGGCCAGTATTGAGGACGATGCTGGAGGGCTGACTATGGTGGATGCACGTAGTACACTCCCTATACATGGTAAATCACAGGTAGTGTCATGTTTGGCATCCCTTTTACTGTATGTGCAAGACGGAGAGAGGTATCAGTCCCTGGGTCCCTACAGTATCAATGTGTGCGCTATGTGTTGCCTCTTTGCCAAGGCATGGACATACTGGGCATGCCTCCTTCTGCCTACAGAGGTGTGCTCAGGATGTTCCTCCTCCAAGTCCCTCTGTGCCTGTGCTGGACTTGGCAATGGTGTGGAGGCTGTGTGGCCTTGCCCTGTAGTGTTCCTACTGCAGCTGTTTCCACAGATCATATTGTGTAGCATGGCACATACTATGAACATTTGTGTACATGTAGCTGGAGAGTACTGCAAGGCTTCACCAGATATGTCAAGGCAGCAGAACCGTGACTTCAGCATCCCAAACACATGCTCTACAATGATCCTGGTTTGTGCATGTGCCTCATTATGTTGTTTTTGTTCACGTGTGAGTGCATTTCTGATGGGTGTCATCAGCCATGGCTCCAGTGCATAGACAGCATCTCCCACTAGATGGCCATATGGGATGCCCCCCCTTGCAAATGCTTGATACAGCTGTGAGCAATGCCAGATGTGGGAGTTGTAATAGCTTCCAGGGCTGCCAGCACACACATTCATGATAATGCCCTGGGCATTGCACATGACCTGGCAGTTGATGGAGGGGAAGCCCTTGTGGTTTATGTAGACCCTACCCCGCTCACTGGGTGGTGCTTTGATGTGGATGTGCATGCAGTCTATAGCACCAACCACCTCAGGTTAGTCTGCTATACGGTGGAAGGGATGCATACTTTTGGATGCCTCACTGGTGGTGGGGAAATATATGTGCTCATTGGCATGTGGCGTCATGGCATCCAGGAACTGGTGGAGTACCCTGGATGCTGATGCCTGTGAGACCCCCATGATATCCCCAGTTGGTCTTTGGAAGGTACCTGTGGCTAGTATTCTTAAGCCTACACATACCTTTGTATTGGTTCCCCTCTATTAGTTCTGTGTGTGAGTCATGGCTGGCACAGCTCTATGATTTGCTATAGAATGTCCCTGTCCACCCTCTAGCGCTCCACTATCTCCAGTTTATGTAGGCCCTGATAGGTTACCCTGGGTCTGTACACTCTTCTCCTACTCCTCACTGTGGGTCGGTTGTCAGCATTCTCCTCCTCACTACCCTCAGTCTCTAGCACATATTGATGGAGTAAAGCAGCAGCAGCTTCTAACATTTTTAGTTAGTTTTGCCAGTTAAAAATCCCTCGTCTGTGTACACCGGTGGTGTAGAGTTTGTGGGAAAAAAACAGTCTGTGGGTGTTTGCATAGTTTATAACTGTGTGCTGGCCTGCTGCATGTGTAATTGGCTGATTATTATACATTCCACCTGCCAGCTATGCTAGTGCTCCTTGATTGCCTTCCTACTGCTGGTTCCCCAAAAAAACAGTCTGGAAGGTGTTTGCATAGTTTATAGTAATGTGCTGCGCTGCTGCATGTCTAATTGGTTGATTCTGATACATTCCACCTACCAGCTATGCTACTTCTCCTTGATTGCCTTCCTAGTAATGTTTCCCCTTGCCAATTCCTCCCTATTTGAGCCCCGAGGTGCACCGCGCATATCCATTGCTCAAATGTAAACATTGCTGCCATTTCCTCTTTTTTTTTGTTTAAAACTCAGTGCGCAGTGTGCATACCCATTTAGGCTATGTACACACTACTCAGGCACATCTGACACACCCCCTTCCTTAGCTGTGCTTAGCTAAGTTCAAACATGGGCCACAGAGCTCCAAAGAGCTTACAGCAAGCATGACACACCCCCTTATGAAGTCATTCAGCTCTTACGCTTGCACTGTTGTATTGCTGCACCTACACAGTTAGGTACAAGCTGACACTTTGAAGAAATCTGTGATTCAGTATAACTCCTCTCATTTGCATACCCCAGTGTGTAGGTCGTTAGTTACTGCACTAACACCGACCCGTTCCCCTTGATAACTGGTGCTCCCTGGTATTGTTTACATTCTGAATGCCATTGACTATGATGGAAAAATGCAGAATTAACTTAAAATTGACTTTTAATCCACACAAAAGTGCAACAAACAAGTAAAATGTCAAAATGTTGCTCCAGGTATCAATAAAGGCTGTCCTCCGTAATACACCTTCTGTTCAGAAGTAAACGCCACAATAATCCATTCAAAAAATGTCTGTGAGACAAATAACACTCAAACTGCTTTATTTTACATATAAAATTTACTTCTGAACAGAAGGTGTATTACGGAGGACAGCCTTTATTGATACCTGGAGCAGCATTTTGACATAAAATTGACTTTTCTCATTTTTTTTTTATTTTTGGCCTGATCCCATTTGCGCACCACTGCCCTATGTTTAATTGGCTGAGATCGGCCAAAAAAAAAAAGTTTAATTTTCATAATTATTAATCACTTTTTAATGCCAATGGTCTTATATTTGGCCATTGGCAGGTATAATGTACATAATACATGCGACAGCTCAGTTTTGTCAGTTGCAGAAATGTACTCAGTTATTTTCTGAATACATTTCTGCACTGATACTGTTCTAACACGGAGACCTGGCAGCTTGGTGAATCATATAATCACCTCATTTGCATGTTTTTCACCAGCAAATGAGGTGATTTGCATATTTCTCAGTTTTCCATGCTAGAACAGTGTAGGACCGCTCGCGCACATGAAAACAGCACTATCCTGCTGGCTCAGCAGCCATTTTCTGTGCAGGAGCTCCTACACTGTTCCTGCATGGAAAATAAGGCTTCCTGAATCCTGGGGACTCTTAGAGAAATCTTTCCAATGAATGCCATAAAAATGCAGTTATTATCAGTGACTTAAATCTGAATTCAACTGGTCCATAGCATAAGCAACTTAGTGAAATGCTTGAATGGTTCAACCTAGAATAGCTAGTAAAGGACCCTTCTAGACTTAGTCCTTAAACAGGAAAGCACACAATGCTGGGTCTTATTATTATTACATATGTGACCAAAATATGTACAGATATTAAAGTGTTACCCAACTGTCAAAGCGACCATTGACCCATCCTCTTCAGTTGGTCATTTAAGTCAATAAACCCATCCAACAGAAAGTCACGTGTTGAACTTTTCCAGAACACTTCTCCTCTTCAATTTACAACCTCATAGCACTGAGTAGTCACCTTTATAATTCCTTCATGAAATCATAATATCACTGTATCGCTTCACCAAAACCATCTCCTCTATCCAAGACACCCTATTCCCATCTAAGTTAAGGGGAGACAAATTCCCCTGGCTCTCTAAAGACATAAGGAAATTCATGAAACATGATGAATTACACCAACAATACCTTTCTTATAGAAAGCAAGCCAGAACAAGAGCCAAGTATGCCTTTACTTAGGATATAAACAAGTGCCCACTAACAGCAACACAACGTGCTTCTGAAGGGAAGTAAAGCAAACTACTGGGCAACTCACAAGTCCCACATGCAGTTCAAACTCCATGTTATGAAATATTAGAAACAACTCAGCTAAGGACTATAAAACCTGCCTCATTTCAGTTCTACAAAGCATCACCAGCTCCTTTAGTTCCACCACTCCCAATCACCAATCCACTGCCAATAGTTCCCCACCTCCTCTGTAACCCCGAGATGAATGTGCTGCTACCTTCTATTCCTCTGAGATCTGAGTTAAGGAAATTATCAGCCTGCTAAAAAACTTAAAAAACAGCCTAGTTCTAAATCCTCTGTGCTCAATTGTACTTCATAACGAGAGCAGCAAATAACATTTCTGAACCTCTTAATTATATTTGCAAACTAATATTCTCCACAGGAGCTGTCCCTCCATCCTTTAAGCACTCCTAAAACTCATAAAAATATCTGACCAATATTTAATCTCTACCCACTGACCAATATATTTGAGAAAACTCTATACAAACAGCTACTCATCAATCACTACAGTCTGCTGTTGTACAGAAATGCATTTAGCACTATAGCGTCTTTATTTTCTGCTACTAATTCCATCTACAGCACTATTATTTATGGTGTTATCAATGCTGGAATCTTTTAGACATGACTAAGGCATCTGAAATCCCAAATTACAGTATCCTAAATGCTAAAATGAAAATGTTCAGCTCTGGCCATAACACCAACAAATTGTAAGTACAACATTTGAGGTCTACATCAATAATCAATTATATTACCATGGCATATTCCATACCAGAGTACCTCAAGACGCTGTATGTGGTCCCTTACTGTTTTTTCTTTTCATTAACATCTCTCCACTCTGAATGTCATAATGTATGCAGATGATATACTTTTACTTCAAGCTTATAACAACACTGCTAACATTAAATCATAGCTCCAATGCTCATACTCTGATCTCTGCTCTTGGGCAGATATGAACAATTTTCTCATTAACCATAACAAACAATGTTATGTTCTTTCTTTCCTATACAAAGACAAACTTCTTGCAAACATTACCAACACTGATAAAAATATACCATTCCACTACAAAATCTTGCACCTGCTCACTCCATCTGACCATACTGCTATTGTCAAAAAATATACTCTTGCCCAAAATAGAATATGGATGATCATTTATCTTTCACTTTGCCTACTCTGCCAATAATAACCAAAAGCTACAAATTGTTGAAAATTAAATCTGAAGAGGTGCTCTATTTGTTGACACATATGCTCACTACTGCAACTTTCTAAACAGCCTACAATGGCTTCCAGTCACAGAAATATCAGCATTCCTATTAGGTATCCTTCTGTACAAGGTCTAAAATGAAGGTCACTGTCACTCTTAGAAAAGAAAACTTCCTATCAGGAAACAATCATATGACCATATGATTTTAAGAAACTCCCAAGAAGACAATATCATCCTATGTCGGCCACAACTGAAAATTGTCATCAAGAAATGAACCTTTTCCAGACTGGGCCCTGCTTTATATATCAAACTCCCACTCAATATTAAAGGACAAGACTCACTTCCTCAATTTAAGAACTATCTTTCAGAACACCTGCATAATGAAGAAATATGCCCTTTCTTTAGGGTCAAAAACACAGTATTTTATTTTGACTACCTCTCAGTCAGTGACTTCCTCCTCCCAAAGCCTTCAGTTCCCATTTCTTCATCTGAGGCTTCCTGCATAAAACTGTAATTATTGCATATTTTATAGATAAACAACTATACAGCTTTTTTTTTACTAGTCTGCCTTTTTCCCTAAGTCAAAGGTTATGCTGTTATAATGTACATAAATATCAATTTTTACTCAAAGTTATATCATGCCTTATGCTTTTTTTTTTTTTAATATTCTGCCTTTGTGCTCAGGTTATGGCTGGAAGGGGTCTTTGGACCTACCCACATACCCAGTTACTGAATAGTAAATAACTAACTAAACAAAGAGGGCAATAGCAGGCCATCACTGTAATGGAAAAACTATTAAAATGATTGCACAATGAAGCATTTTGGATTATAATAATTTAGCTGTTTTCAGGGCTGGAGAAAAGCAAGAAATGAAGAGCAGTAAGCAGGGACATTCATATAATCAGGCTGTGAGGTTTGGTAGCCATTTAAACTTAGTAACAGTGCAGACAACAAGAGAAAGGAGAAGACCAATTGTGAGAATATTTCAAAGGAATAGGACTCTATTAGACAGGTATGTTGTTTGGGACACTGTTGTTGTGCTTTTAGGCTTCACTGTTAAAGGCATTAGGGCCATGGTATATGTATGAAGTGAAGTCTGTTGTGAGATAACATTTGAAAAATATGCATTATCATAAAATAAAATTGTAAAACTGTGATGGTAATACTTTCTGAGCCCTGGATCTTTTTTTATTGCAAGAACTTTAATACTAAAATGACTGTGAAGTTTTGAACTGCTGATATTGAAGAAACGGACTTAAGAAAGTACTCTGAACAATGTTGTCATGATTTATGTGTAATTAAAATACATATGGTGATTGAAATGTTTGAAGAGAGGCATGAGGTATTGGTTGCAAACTATGGAAGAAGGAAATATAAGTATAATTAATGTTGTTGGACAAAGGTAAAATGTGAAACATTGAGGGCAGTCAATTTTACTTTTTAATTTTTATCTTTTTTTTGGGGGGGGGGGCAATCATGTAGTTCAAGAATATCCAAATAAAATATGTGCACAATAGGGAAAGAGTTAAAAAGTGTGGTCTGAATGTCTAATTGTACTAGAACAGGAGGGAATTTTATAAAATGATCTAACAATCAATATTGTGGTTCAGAGTGAAAACATGGAAGGAGGAAGGTATGACTGTGTAATAAGAAAGAGAGACAAGAAGTAGTAAGTGATAATAAAGAAGAAGATGAAGATGGGCAGAGTAAGGAGGAAGAGGGGTGCAGAAGGTGATGTGGAAGGGGAGATTGTACATGACATTTCAATACATAATAAATATGAAGTGTTTCAAAAAGATGTAGAGATAGGCAGGGATATTATGGTGGAAGCAGTGAATTCAATAGGAAGTACAGGTAAAAAGGAAATTTGAAAGTAGGAAGTTCAGAAATACAAAGAAATGGAAAGGATAATTTGAGTGTTAGCAGTATAAGAAATTAAGTTAGGAGAATATTACTGTGTAAATGGTATAATAAAGTTGCTATTTTTCTTTTGGCTTTTCCCAGTTAGGGGTCACCACAGTGGAACTCCAGTCTGCTAATGATTGGCAGTAAGTTTTTATGGTGCCGAGTTGCCAGCTCGACGTCCAACCTTCAGCGAAGGCACGCCCAGTCACGCATGTCTTTCGGAACGCCACTTGACCATGGGGAGGACATGCAGAGTCCACACAGAAGGCACTCCCCACACTCCAGCTGAGAATCGAATTGGAGAACCTCTTGCTGTGAGGCAACAACGCTACCGCTGCACCACCGCGGATATATAAAAAAAGTAAATGCAAATATTATGCATTTGCAGGATGTGAGGAAGCTATCACAAAAACAAAAATAAAAAAGATCAAATTAAGGCCTTTGTGTAGGAAATAGTATGGAGTCCAGGAAATTATACCTGCTCAACAACTGTAGTGCTGTTAAACTGCTAAATATGGCAATAGTTATTCCAGGGAGAGTATTTTTTGCAAACATGAGAGGAAAGGAGGAGTGTTGACACTTTCTCTGGTATAAGCTTATGTGATGATTAGAAAAAAGAAACAGCTGTTCAAAGAAATGTAAAAAGTAGCTAATGGTAAATGTGAATATTTTAATACTAGGACATGTTAATTGTAAGTTATATTTAGGCAAAGAAAGGTGTGTTATTTATCAAAGGGTAAGAAAAAGAACAATCATTGTTTATTTATTATTATCAGAAAGGTTATGGGAGATAAAAGAAGAAAAATAGAAAGTGGGATTTTCTGATCATATGGTAGTATAGGCCAGAAATGTGGAAAGGAAACTTAACTTAAAGGAGGCAAATGGATTAAGAAAATAGCAGGCAATATAGTAGATACAAAAATAATTAAAGAATAAATAAGTAGGTTCTGAGAGGATCATGAAAATATGTAGGCCATTTTGTAGAATGGTGGGTGAAATGTGAGCATAAATATAAGACTACAGGCAAGTGTGATGAATTTTGGAAGGTGAGGAGAAGGATGGTGAACAGAAAGAAAGTGTACTATATGACAAAGATAAGGAAAAGATAAAGAACTTGGTGTATAACCAGAGGTGGTTGTTAAAGAGCAGAGAAAATATGAGAAAGGAAGGAAGAATGGATGTATTTTAGAAGCAGTAGAGAGGTATGTGAAGAAAATGTATAAGGGAGAAGAGGGGGGGAACAGGGGAGATGGCAGATGACAAAAAATAACAGGTGAGAAAAATAAAGAACTAGAGAAGGAGATAAAAACAGAGCAGTTAAATAACATATTAAACTTAGTTAAAGAGCATAGCTATCAGGGCTCAGCCAGCTTAGTGCAAGAGTTTTAGAAGAAATTTGACAAAGAGAAAAACTTTTGCTTGTAAGCCTATTAAATGAATGGATAGAGAACCACAGAGGTTTTTCATCAAGAAATTATAAGGGACACAAAACAAGTCTTACATGGAAAGACCAAAAGCCCTGCCATTGTATTCTGTCTCCTACGGGTTGTTAAGTGGTGACCTGTGCCTGGCTTACAGGGCAGTCTCTGACCTGGCCCTGATAGAAATGCTGCACATCTGTGAATCAAACTGCACAAGGGTCACTCACTCCAGGGATATTACCTAACTTCTGATATGATCAGGTCATGCTGGACAATTAGATACATCTTCCAGAGACTGCCACGTCTCTGAAACAAGCTTCCAATTCACATAAAACAGAGACCCTCTTGTAAACGACTCTAAATTAATGGATGGGTGACAGCAAATTTACTCCTGGGGTAGCACCCATGTCCCTACTGGACAGAGGAAGTTGGTATTAACTACCATATACCCTTACCTCTGTGAACTTCACTCACATAAACAGTGACAATTGAGGCAACTCAGGATAAATATGGCTAGACTTGTAAGGGCTGTAGGGCTATTAGCCTAGTAACCTTCTATGAACCTATGAACCTGTCTGTGAGCTGTTTGTCTATCCATTGTGTGACATAGGGATTAATGCCTAAATTTGGGAGTTTGTCTGTAATAACTGAGTGAGTTATTGTGTCAAATGTCTTTTCCAGGTCAGGTTAGGCGGTATGTACCATTTTGCCCTTGTTCATGGCTCTAGTGGCCTTCTTGATGAAGACCACTGAATTTACCATGCATGATCTGCCCCTGACTAAACCAAAATGGGATGGGTCTAGTGACTGAAAATTTTCTATGTCTTTGTTTATCAGGTCCATAATAATTCTTTCTATGGCCTTGCATATAAGACTAGTCAAACTTATGGGTCTGTAGTTCCCTGGGTCTGTTGATCATCCACCTTTGTGTAGAGGGATGACAGTTGCAGTCCTCCATTTGTTAAGGATGAAGCCTGTCTGGTGGCTGTGGTTGAATAAAGATTATAGTGAGCCTGACAGGTCAAATTTCAATCTATGTAAGAGTCATCCTGGGATATTATCAAGACCCATTGATTCAGTGTTTTTAGCTTTGGAGAGAGCAGTGAAGGCTTATTCTTTAATAACAGTTGGGAGAGAAAAATGGTAGAAGGATTTCCTTAGGGGTGATGTGTTAAATTTCTATAAAAAAGTTTCATTGCCTCATGCTTTTCTAATAACTTTTTATTTTCTTTAATAAAGTCTCTAAATGATATAGTTGTCCTGTTAATCCTTATTACTTTGTCTTCTGTTGCTATTTCTTCATCCAGCCATACAGCTCTGTGCTCTGAAAATACATTGCAACCCATACCTCCCATGCCTCTGTCCATACTTTTCTTTAATCTAATGTTTTTTAATGTTGTGCACTTTTTCACAAACATTTTCAAAAAGCATGTTTTACTCGTGTTCACTTATTTTAGATGTTCTTAATTGCAGAGTTTTCTCAATTGCACATTTTAATTTTGATAATTATACAACTCTTTCCAGGAATTTTAAGTACATTTTCAACATAATTCATACATTTTGCTAACAGAAATATTTCAAGTGTCACTTCACAAAAAAGTTCTTTGCCAAAATGAAAAGGACTCTAATTTCAATTATGTCAAATGCAATTTCAAAATTACATTATCTAACACAAAATATACCTCAATAATCGCTTTATTTTCTAAAGTAATTTTTACCACAAAAGGCTAAGCTTATGGATAAATACTTCCACCAGCCAATCTAGGAACTGTTCAATATCACAACACTTTAACTCTACACAATCAATAAAAAGCATTTTCGTCCGCTCACAACAATGACTTCATCAGAATACAAGTACCATTCAAAACAACACCTTTATAAAATATCTCCATTATATCACATTGTGTAATTATCATTAATTACCCAATTAACAAACTATAAATATCTTCCATTCTGAGAATAAATGAAACATAAGAACAAATACAGTCAGTAGTAATATTCTGAGTGCTATCAAATCCAGGAATTTGTTTACCATGTTTATTTCCATCTACAAAAAAAAAATTAACATTATTTTCCAAAAGTCTTTATCATCACTAAAGAACTTGTACATTACATTTTTTAAAAAATCCTTATGCAGAACTTTATTGTAAATCCCTACATGCTGAATTATCCAGCCATTCTAATATTTCTATTATAAAATAATAAACAATCATAGCCTATATGTTAGTTTCAGTACTGCGACTATGGAAATATTGTCATTCAATATTGGAGGTTTACTTGCATCCAGGGTTAATTGACAATATAGCTCCCCGTAGTCTATCTTCATCTGCAATGGTCCCACTCTTGGGTCTATAGGCACTTTCTCTATTACAAAAAAATCTAAAATGTCCATGTTTTCATACTTTTGTATATGTATAAGGTGTTAGTTTCATTCTCTTTTTGAATATCATAAATATCATAAATATATTTGTAGAGTCTTTTTCTTAAGGCCCAGATTCTAAAAGAGTTGTTCTTAGTGTACGTGATCACTTACACTGACAACAGGCTGAAAGTGGGTGTTTTCATACCTGGGCCCCATAGTAAGTCTGTTTACAAATAGGCCTTACACTGAAGTAAGTCACTTATACTGAGAACAGGTATTTCAGAATCAGGGCAGACCTACACTAAGAAAACACTTTTGGATTCTGGCCTTAATAATTTCTTTGTCTTTGCTATGTAAAAAGAAGGACACTGTGTAAAGTGTACTATATATGTCAATCTTTTTCTGTTACAACTGTAGAATGTGTAATTGTATATAATCCTGTTACATGCTGTTAAATAGATATGATCAGTGTTAGAAATACTGGCACATTGTTTAAAAATTCCACATTAAAATCTACCAATTGAAGTATGGGTCAATATAGGATCTGTTTTATCATTATACTCTATAATGTTTTTTTAATTACATACTCTTTTAAAAATAAAAATTTTAGGGGGGGGGGCGGCTCCAAAAATATATTTAAGGCATCTGGCAATTTAGAAAATATATCCCAGTTTTTAAAACTATTTCTTTAATCATATAGGCAACTTGGTTAAAATTCATTATATATGCTTTACTAAAATCTTTTAGAGTTAAGTACCTCATCTTCATTAACTGTTTCATCTCTTCCTTTACCTAGAATTGGAATATACTTTGTTTTTCTCTCTTCTATTACTTCTTTCAAAACTTTTAAAACTAATTCCAATGAATATCATCTTTCCCAAAACATTTCCTTAATATTCTCACACTCATTTTAAAAATTTGTTATGCTGTGGCTCCATGTTACCGGGCCTTTAAATTGTCCATTCACTATACTTCTCTTGTGATGTATTTGAAGGTCACTGGCATAGTATAAATATGATTTAAAGAAAGTATCTTTTCAATGTAATATACATTTAAAGTCTTTTTCTACTTCTAATCTATCTATTTTAACATCCAAATATTCAATTGATGAGTAGTTAGTGGAATATGTAAATTTAAAAATCTGGTCATCCATTGTATATATAATAAAAATTCCATCAACTTTTCTTCAATATCTATCCAAAAAAAATGCAAAGATTGCCATAGAATTGTATGCATAAGTTCCAACAATTAGAGTAAGAATAATTTATCATATATAATGTTCCACATACCCATAGTACAAGTGGCCCTTATTGCTATTCCACTAGTTTGTTTAAAAAAAACTCACCAACAAAAAATATATAACTGCTGGTTAAAACCACATTCATAAAATCCATGATAAATATAATTTAAGAAATAGCAATCTAATAATGCTTCCTCAAACTATGCTATCTCTTCATCATGTGGTTTGGTAGAAAAATGATCAACAATGTTCATTGTTCAATGTCTATAGTTCCAAAAATTAATCTGTGATTATACATCATTTACACATTTAAGGAAGTCCTGTAAATCCTTTAATATACATAGTAATACTTATTAACAGGCTTACGTTTCTTGTCAATAAACAATAACAATGGATGAGTTTTAAATCCACTAGCTACCACTATGGGTTGCACAGGTGGATTTATCACACCCTTATGAACCTTGGTAATACCAAAAATAGATGAAATAATAGCTTTTTCTACTCTAAGTAAATCATATAAATATTCATCAATAACCTCTTGTAGTAAATGGTCTTTTGATAAATAATCTATGTTAGTTTATGCTATGCTAATCTCATTTTTAAAGACTGAGTTGTACTTTCCATTACCAAATAAAACATCTTCCCTGTATATTCTACTGTGTTCATTAAGGGTCTATATTATTTCCTCGAACGCCTTTTCGTCGATCCTAAAAATGCGAACTTTCAAAATATCAAACCTCCACATAAGCAATTTCTTTCCCTTGGAAAGAAATCGCTTGCCCTATAAACACCAACAAATAACCACAAACACTAAAAAGTGGGGACCTTTGACCCCTCACCCCCCAACATGGGGAGCTGTGCTCCCCACACCCCTCTAACTAAATATACCAACTCTGAGATTGCTCTACAGTGGGGAAAATGGCAAACTAATGAGGATGGCCAAGTGATTTTTTTCTCAAGGAAAGAAATCGCTTATATGGATGTTCAATGTTTTCAAATTTCGCGGTTTCAAGTTCAATGAAGAGGCATTCAATAGAATGCCTCTTCAAGGAAATAATTGGAACCCTTCATTAATACCACCCTGAATCTTTATCCGGCCTTATCACGCTAAAAAAATTATTAGTAACTAAACTATTCAAAATTCTCTTTTTTTTTCCTTTGTCCAAATTAAAAATGTTATGTTGTTTCATTTTAACATATGAATCTATATCATTTTCCACAACTGCTTCAAACTTTTAATTGTAGTATGGATAATAAGTGGATTTAATAAACTCCTGTTTTAAAAGCATTTTCTTCTAAAACTGCCTTTTCATTTTTAAATAACACCTTAAAATTAAATTTTCTTAAAAATAATTTAAAATCAGTTAATGTATCTCTAATGTCACACCTTCATGTAGGAATACATTTTAAACTTTTTGGAATACTGTAAAATGACAATTTTTAATAGAGAGACCACTATAATTAAAAGTCTTAAATTTTTTTTGTGAATATATATATTACTGCTGACAACAATTTCCTTGTTAGAACAATCTTTTGGACTTAAAATCATTGTGTTTTACTTCTTCTCCTTCCTCTTCTACTTGTATTTCTTGAACCATTCTTTTCCTGTACCCATCTGTTCATGTAATTAATTTTCTGAACATTCCTGTTCTAAATTCTCTCCGATCTTCTAAGGAACGGGATAAAGTGTCAGTAATATTAAATTTCCCATTGTTGTTCTCTACTTCATTTGGTGAAGTCTCTGTTCATTATTGAACCATTCGGCCTCCTCTACTTGTGTGGATGTATTATCTGGGTGTCTTTTAAAACCACTTCTCTTATTAAACTTATGCGGAAGGGAATACACTTTTGTTTTCTTCATGTTATATACAGTCCCTTTCCAATTTCTCTTGTTTACGCTTATTAATAGAGTTACATTTTGTATCTATATAATATAGCATGTTATAATATTTATTCTTATACTTTTTATTGTAAACATTAAATCTTTTTGTATTGAACAAATTGCCCATAATGGCTTCATTTTGTTTAATAATAGCTCTCATAACGTCAAAGCCACAACTGTCAAAAATAGTCATAAGATCTTTATGAAACTCAGTTCCTTGTATTACATTGTTAGAATATTTGAAAATCCTAAGTGCACAAGGTAATTGTTTCCTATTAATGCATTCCTTTAAGAAACAATTGTTAAATTTAAGATTCCTGTACTTCAGCATATTGTCGTTTAACTTACTTAAAGTAAATTCATAAGTGGACACTTCTTCAATAGTATTTTCTGGAATTAAACTGTGCCCATAAGCCATTGACCAAAATCAATACTTTTTTATCTTTTGTAGTTCTTAAAACTTTGACTAAATGCAGAGGTATTTATTGTTTTATTCTGTTTTTAGTCATTTGTAGATTGGTACCCATTTTTCTACCTGGACTCAGGCATCCTTCTCTCTCTGGATCACCATGTATGTAGATGCACCTCCGTTACTGTTCTGGTTGCTGTAGTGAACACCATTTCCTGTACAAAATAGTATTTCCTGATTGCAGCGTATCATAAAATAACAGACCTTACTGTTTTCTTTTGCCATTGACCATGATTAATTCACTAATCTAGTCAGTTCTCCCATCAAATAGCAGGTGTCCATTATCTTTTCCTAACCATCAGCTGATTCCTGTGAAAAGGAAGCCAAAATTGGAGATCCACTGTCCATTGAAGGGGAAGCCATAATGGAAGGACCACTGCCCAGTAACCTCAAATCCACAAAAGTGAGTGAAATAAATACAGGAAAAACAACTGAAAAAGTGTTGCACTATATGTCAGTTTTTTATGTGTATTCTTACGTTTCATTTAGTCTTAGAATGGGAGTTATTTATAGTTTGTTAATTAGGTAATTAATGGTCATTACAATATATGATGTAATGGAGTTATAAAGGAGTTGTTTGAATGGTACTTGTATTCTGATGAAGTCTTTGCTGTGAGTGGACAAAAATGCTTTTTGTTGCTTGATTTCATAGCATTAAATAAAGTGTGGTGATATTCTAACATTCCCTAGATCAGCTGGTGGAAGTATCTATCTATAAGTGTAGCATTTCAATTTTTTAGTTGTTTTTTTTTTTTCCTGCATTTATTCCACTCATTTTTGTAGATTTGTAATTCTTACAACAAGTCTTATATAAAACAAAGTACCTTCTCCCACGTGTATACTTTGAACATCTTCCCTCACTTCCCTTCTATTTCCATTTCATTCACTGCTGTCTGCCCCATAACTTTTCTTTAAACCATCCATTTTCATTTCTTTCATTTGTAATCCTTCTATTTGGATGTGTTTATCACTTGCTGTCCTTTCACAGATTATGCCCTTAAAACCAGTTATTCCATAGGCTGAAAGTGTTCCCTCTATGTACCATTCTCTTTCTCCTTCTCTGACAGGCTAACATCCAACATTTTACCTCTAATCACCACAACATAAACCCCAAAGAACTTTTCCACAGCAATGTTCCATTCATTGTCTCATTTTCATTCTCCTCGTTCAGCATTCTTTCTAGCACAGGAGCCACAAATACACTCATGCAATGTTATTTATCTGCATGTCATCATTTTGAAATAAAGAAATACTAAAATACACCACCGTCTTTTTCCTCCCAATTCTGTGAGTCATAGTGGTCCTCCAGCACAACCTAGTAAATTTAAAAGTGTAGGGGGTTGCTTTATTATGATTTGTATTAATTTTGCAACATAACTAAGAAAAAAGCTTTAAATCATTTACACTCTCACTTTTTATGCTTATATTTAAAATTATTCCCAAGTTATCAACACAAAATCAATTAACTAAACAATTATATTTCTTTCATTCCCTTTTCTTTGTTGTTTACCCTGTAGCTGCTCAACCTTTCTTTCATATCCATCTCCTTTTTTAGCTAATATATCATCCTCTTCTTTTTTCTTGTTGTATAACAAATCCTTACATGTTCTGTACTATATCATCAATTTTCTCACAAATGATATTTTATCACATTTCTTTACTTTATCATACTTCCCATATAATATCATATCTATGTGTATGCATTTAAATTCTACACATCTATATTAATTTTAAACTTTCCTAAATGTTTTTATTCTTTTTACAATTTATTTCCTCTTCATTTCAAGCAATGCACTTTCTTTCTTCCGTTACCTTACAGTATATTTCATATTCCCTTTTACCCATAACTTAGATAATAAAATTCTCCACAAAAAAAAATCTGTTTCATAAAAAGGTCCTACTATGAAACTCCAACTTACACAATACTGATGAGCTCAAATGCTGAATAATAATGTCCAAAACACTTAAATGTAAAAGGAAAAAAATCAACTTTAAGCAAGCCCCCTGCACTCCCACACCCCATACTTATATATACCAACTTCATAGTGACATCAATTTGAAAAAGGGTGGAAGCTCCCAAAACAAGTACATCATTTTTGACAAACACTTAGAAATCTTATTATCTATGAATTCCTAACGAAAACAATGAATGGCATTTTTTTTTTTTTTGCCTTGTGGCTACTGATGCTTTAGGAATTTCACTTTGACCATCTGTAAATGAGCATCATAACATTTTTCAAACATTTTTTTTCTGTCTTTCATTATTGTTTATCTCTTAATTGCTTCCACGAGTACACTAAAACATTTTCCAAATTCTATTATACTCTTTTTTTTCTTTTTTAAAATTGATCACATATGTTTAACTTTCTTAATTTCACTTTATTCTCATATGTTTTCTTCCATCCTGTTATTTTCTTTTCTTTTCCCTTTTTTTGCATACATTTTATACTTTTCATATAATAACCTATATTTATTTTCTCCTTTTTGTACCTTTCTCATAACCCACAAGTAACTCTGTAGATGTTAAATGTTATACTGGATTTTTTTTTTAATTCAAACTACAATCTTCATTTTTTAATAAATTATTCATCTTCTTAGAATAATAAGTCCATAGTAGTAGGAACACTTAATTTATTATACAAGATAAATGCTTTCGGAAACACCCTTACTCAGTTATCATTACAATGCATTTAAAAATAAAATATATTTTATACTTCTCATTGCATAGTAGCACATGACACAGCCAGCCAATAAAATATCAAATTCAGTTAGTAATCGTTAATCAAGTAAAACGTTGCATTACTTACAATAAAAGAAATATACAAGCATTTTAAAAAGACATACTCCCATGTCATTTATATTGCATTTGCTTCTCCACTAAGTATGGCTTTATAGTTATCATATTATTTAAACCGGGAAACTTGTCAGCATCTAGTCTAGTAATCCACCCACACTCAGCAATGTCTAATTTATTGTTTATGTCCCCTCCTCTTATATTCCTTTGAATAACTTCCAGTACCTTGAATTTAAAGGCATGTGTGTTGCCATATATGTTTACATGTCTAGCCAGAGCATTTGTTAATATATTCCTCCTTATTTCTGACTTGTGCTCAATTATTCGATCTTTAAGTCATTTTGAGCACTTTCCTACATAGAAACATGTGCATCTCACACATGTGTCCAGGTATACCACTAAAGATGTATTGCACATTGCTTGATGTCTTATATTAAACTTGTATTTAGTTATTGGGTGTTCAAATGCTGACAAGTTGCAAACACTATTCCAGCAGCTACAATTATAACAAGGTACAGTGCCATATCTATCACTAGAAGTTGTTGCAGTATTAACCATAAAATCTTTATAACATAGTTGCCTTCTTAAATTCATACTATTCCTATAAGTAAAATATGGCTTATCTCCCAAAATATTTAATAATTCTGGCATAGAAGTTAGTATCCACCAGTTTCTTCTAATGATATTCTCTGTGTCCACAGTCATTCTATTAAATGTTATATAAAGTAATTTAGGGTTTATATTTGTAGAGTACTTTACAGATGAACTTTCTGTCACTATATCACTAAAGTAAGGAGGAACAACTATCATTCTATTATTAAAGATTTTCATCATTATTCCTAATACAATTTCCTTTTTACATTATAAAGATTTTAAAGTTAATAGGTTTTAAAGTACTAGAAGTTATTCAAAGGAATATAAGAGGAGGGGACATAAACAATAAATTAGA
Source organism: Protopterus annectens (assembly GCF_019279795.1). Classification (NCBI taxonomy): domain Eukaryota; kingdom Metazoa; phylum Chordata; order Ceratodontiformes; family Protopteridae; genus Protopterus; species Protopterus annectens. Next base: position 254,838,922 of record NC_056732.1, read on the forward strand.
CATTGCCGAGTATGGGTAGATTACTAGACAAGATGCTGACAAGTTTCCCGGTTTAAAAAATATGATAACTATAAAGCCATACTTAGTGGAGAAGCAAATGCAGTATAAAGCACATGGGAGTATGTCTTTTTAAAATATTATTTATTTTATTGACATTTGTTGACCGGGTTAGTCCAACTGGGATTTTGTCCCATTTTCAGTGGAGACCCGAGGAGAAAAGCTCCAGAATAGTACAATAAAAATATTACAGTAGTATACAAGCACAGCAAACAGTAGTATACAAGCACAGCAAACTAGTCTTACAATAGTAACACAATATACAAAACAACATCAACAATAGTTATATGACAGTACAAGGCTTTTTTTTTTTTTTTTTTCGCTATGTAACTGTACTAGTGGGGATAGACAGAGTGATTTCTAAGTGGGGGGAGGAGAGAAATTATGTTGGGTCATAGCAGGGGCAAATTTTGTAATTGAGTAAATGAGTCTTTAGTTTCTTTTTAAATAGTGGGGTGTGAGAGATCGAGCAAATGTCAAGGGGTAGTTTGTTCCAGGCTTGGGCCACAGAGTGTTTGTAGAGTAGCTTACCTACTGACTTGTTTGGGTGGTAAATTTCAAGCAATTGTTGATTAGAGGTGCGGAGGGGTCGAGATGGGGTGTAGACAGAGACAAGGAGAGATAGGGATGGACCGTTGGATGGTTTAAAGAGCATAGAGTGCAACATGTGAAACTGATAGAGATGTAGTAGTTGTGGGAGTTCTAGCCATTGTAGAGACTTCAAAGCAATACAGTGGTGTGTGTTGTTTGAGGAGTTGGTGATGAATCTGGCTATTTTGTGGTAGGATTGTTGGAGTTTACTCAGGGTAGTTTTTTGGATATTTGTAAGAACTGGGGCTGCATAGAGGAGTGAGAGGAGGAGAAGTGCTTGTCCTAGGGTGAGTCTAGCTTCGGGACTGAGATACTTTTTGTTTTGGTATAGCAGACCTAACTTCTGATGTGTTTTCTTTATACATTGCTGTATGTGTTGATTGAATTTTAAGTCATCGTCGATAATGATGTTAGTGTTGGGTATGATAGTTGTGTTATTGAGAGACTTAATGACAAAGGAGAGTTTATGATGATTAAGGGAGTGGGGCAGGAAGAGTAAGAGTTTGGTTTTGGTAGGATTGAGAATCAGTAGGTTTTGTGAAAGCCACTGTTCAGTGGAAAGTAGAGCTGTTTGGGTTAGGGAGTGTAGGTCGGAGACGTTGTTGGCTGTAGAAATGATTGTGGAGTCGTCTGCATATTGTATGAGTGAGGACAGATGGCAAGAGCTGAAAAGGTCATTTATGAAGCTGTTGAATAAGAGCGGACCCAAGATGGAACCTTGTGGAACACCAGTAGAGATAGGCAATAAAGGAGAAGGGGAAGAGAGACATTTGACTGATTGTTTGCGTTCTGACAGATAGCTGGCAAACCAGTTGAGGGTGGGGGAGGAGAGGTGAAAGTTAGAGAGTTTAGATAGTAGTAGTGGATGAGACACTGTATCAAAAGCTTTAGAGAGGTCAAGAAAGAGACAGGAAGTAAGTTTATTGTAGTCCAAAGATTCTGCAATGGTGTGAGTAAAGGAAAGTAGAGCAGTAGTTGTACTGTGAGAGGGGCAAAAGCCATGTTGGGTAGGGGTGAGTAGTTTTTGACTGAGAAGGTGATCCATAAGTTGAGTGTGGATGCATTTTTCTAGTATCTTAGAGGGGACAGAATGGCAATAGGTCGGTAGTTTGAAGGGTCAGTGGAGTTACCTCCTTTGTGGAGAGGGATAGTGTAGAAGGATTTCCAAAGGGTAGGAACAGTAGATTCTTGCATAGATCTATTTATTAATATTGTTACTGGGTAGGTGATAGAGTCAGCTACGAGTTTGAGGAAGGTAGGAGGTAATTTGTCAGTGGAGGGGGAGCAGGGTTTGAGTTTGAGCAGTAGTGATTTGATGTAGGCTGTGGGCACAGGCTTGAAGTAAAAGGGTGTAGTGTTAGGGGTGGGTGAGGGGACAGGTACTGAGGAAGAGGTAGGTTGAGAGGGTAGGAGATTTTGGATGGAGGAGATAAAGTGTGAATTAAGTAGGGTAGCTGTTTCCTCAGGAGTTGTGTTTGGGTAGGGTGAGGGGTTAGAGGGATTACCAGGGTAGAGGATGTTCTTGAGCGTTGTCCAGAATTAATGAAGGTTTGAGGTACATTCGTTCTGGCCTGAGTTATAGAATGACTTCGTGTCTATTATTACCTGTTTTTTAACAAGATTGCGTAGTTGTTTGTATTTGAGTAGAAGATGAGTTTGTTTACATTTGCTCCAGGCTTTCCAGACACTGTCCCTTTGTTTCATGATGGACTTAATTTCTTTTGAGATTCAGGGAGCATGATTGGATTTCACTCAAATCTTCCTAGAGGGAGCTAGGGAGTCTAGAGTGTTTAGGAAAATGTTGTTAAAAGTGTTTACAGAATCATTTAGAGGGAGGTGTTAAGGATGGGCCAGTCAATTTTATGTAGTATAGAGTTAAACTGTGAAGGATTAAATGTAGATAGTTTTCTGCAGTCTTTGAAAAGGGTTGGGTTTAAGTGTGTGAGAGTTGTATCTTAGAATGGAGGTAGGGAGGTGATCACTAAGGGAGTCAGATATGGTTGTGGGCTGGTGGTAGTGATGGGGGGTGTTGGTGAGAATCCAGTCTATTGTGGAGCTGGAGGCTAAGGTTTTGTGGAAGCGGGTTGGGGTAGAAATGAGTTGGTGGAAACCGTAAAGGTGAATGCTATGTAATGGAGAGTCAGTAGATAGTTTTGCCCAGTCTATATTGACATCTCCAAGAATGAGTGTTTCATAGGGTATGTTGAGGGTGAACCAGGATAAGATGTTTTCCAGTATGGGTATATTGTTGCCAGGAGGGATATAAATGGAAGCTACAGCTAGTTTTTTGTGGGTGTTTAGATGGATATTTAGGATGAGAAATTCAGCAGGGTGGAAGCTGGGAATAGATGTGGGGTAAGGTGATAGGTTAAGGGTGTTAGAGTAGAGGATGGCTACGCCACCACCTTTCTTTGAAGGTCTGTCTGAGCGGTAGATGTTATAGCCAGGAGGGAGGATTTCACTGTTACTGATGTGTGGTTTGAGCCATGTTTCAGATAGGGTTAGGATGCGTGGGGTTTTGTAAGCAATCCATGAGTGTAGCTCAGTAGTTTTATTAGCTAAGCTTTGAATATTTAGTGAATAGAAGGTTAGTTGTTTACCTGGAAGTGAGTTATGAGATAGTGGTTGTGTGTTTGGTAAGTCTTTGGGAGAGACTTTTGAGAAGGGTGTTGATAAGGTAGATGTGGGGGATGGGGTGAGGGGAGGTGTAGGGGGGCCTGGGTTTGGGTGGATGTCCTCAGCGGAGAGTAGATCTTTTGTGAGAAAGAATGCTTGTATATTTCTTTTATTGTAAGTATTGTAATGCTTTACTTGATTAACGATTGCTAATTGAATTTGATATTTTATTGGCTGGCTGTGTCATGTGCTGTTATGCAATGAAGAGTATAAAATGTATTTTAATTTTAAATTAATTGTAATGATAACTGAGGAAGGGTGTTTCCTGAAAGCTTTTATCTTGTACAATAAATTAAGCGTTTCTACTACTGTGGACTTATTATTCTATGAATTTAGCAACAGTGTTCTTGGTGGTTTACTGCAGCTAACTCGTCTACATTGTATTATTCATCTTCTTACCAGATTCAGCCTTGAGCCAGAAATAAAAAAAAAAAACTTAGTAACTGTTTTTCAGTTTGAGTGGGAAACAAATATATCCCTCTAGATATGCTACCATAATACATAAGTATTCAGCGTACATGTCTTTTTTTCTGAAATGATAAATAAAACCTTTTCCACTGAACATTTTGTCCCAGCATCTCTCTCCATTGACTTATTACACTTTAATACTCATCAAGTTTCACTCCCAAAATCTTTATTTCCTTATATCCCATGCATTCATTTTATCTCACCAGATCCCTGGCATTTCATTTTATTTAACTGCAAACCTGTTTTAACAGCTTTTGAATTCTTACTACAACCTCACTTATCAATCCATTGTTTTTTTTATTATTAGAGCTTAATCATCTGCATGTGTCATACAAATTAGTAATATAAATTTTCTGTCCATCTCTCATCTTGCCTCCCTCATTTTGTACATACATCTCTATACTACTAATATAAATACACACATAGTCATTGGGCATCCCTGTTTTACTTCTGTTTAATACTTTATGCTTATTTTTCCCCATCCATTTATTATAACCTGTAAACATGACTTTTTCATAACATTTCTTTATCACATTAGTATTTTTCTGGTACCACATGAATCTAAAACTTGCAACATAACTCACTTTATCAAAGGCTTGAGCTATACTGCATGCTATCAATCTTACTTATTCCTTTCACTATTATTAACATTTACTTCAACTCTTTTCCTTTTATACCACATACTTATCCATGTACTACCTCACCCATTACTTTCTACAAGCATTTTGTAGTATTTCCATAAATATTTAATCACACAGAGTCTCTAGAGTAGTAGGTCTCCAATTTTTTTATACCTTTTCTTTCATTTTTCCATTTAAATTCTATCACTCTACCGCATATGTATTCTTCCATTATACCTTTTTATTCTATTCATTTAATATTAAAAATATTATTTTATCTTTATTCATTTCCTTATTATACCAACTAATCCTGGTGCTGATTCATTCTTAACTTCTTTTATTACCTTTTTTATTTGTTTTATTCTTATATCATTTTTTAAAAAAATATTAACTTTTTTCAACAATTTTCACTTTCCATTGTTCTTGCCAAGTTATTTCCTCATTTTCATACATTTTCCCTACAAATGTGTCTACCACTTCTGTAATATTTTTTCTTTGCATTTTGTCTGTTTTATCATTTAAGATAGCATACATCCTTCTTTCTTCCATGTTTACTTATTTTACTAAACAAGATAAACCTCACCCTTCTTTCCTTTAAAAAAATCATTGCCCATATAGCATAATTTTACTCCCCGGGATTCATGAAGCTTGCGCCAGGCACAGGCATAGCGTAGGCGGTCTAATGCCAAATATGGCCACCGAGCGATTCAGGTACGATCCAATTCCACGTGCACTACCAGCATATGCCAGATCTGCACAGCTCTCGGCTCATGTATGCTAATCACCATATGCACAGTAGTGCAGCATGCAAATGAAGGTACATAGCGATTCATGATGTGGTGCAGGCATAGCGTAAGCATACAGAAATGTGAACCAAAAAAAAACGGTTTACATTTTTCCAAACAGAACATTGGAGCCATGAAAGCAGACCAAACTTACGTATTAAAAAAGTTAGCATATGCCAATGGCTAAATATACAGCCAATGGCATAAAAAAACACTCACAACACATAAAAAATAACATTTAATATCATGGCCACACTAACGCAAAGTACATGGGTGCGCAAATGGGAACACAAGGAAAATATATACAGATGTCATAAAATTGCAATGTAATACAAATCATGATTTCGCCATAATAGTCAATGGTATGCATGCTACACCACAACCAATGTGCAAGAGTTGCTAAGGATCTGTGACAGTGTTTGGAGCGGTAACTATGAATTAGTAGTCAATGCCATGCAAATGAGGCAAGTAATACTGAATCGCAAACTTCCCGCCGGCCTAAGGATGTACCACACGGTGCAGCAGTACAACACCGAGGAGTGGCTTGGAGGTATACATGACATCAGCAGAGGGGTGTGCCACCATAGCTGTAAGCACATTGGAGCATTGCTAATCCGGGTTGCCCATTGCTAAGCAAAGCCGCAGGATAGCGGTGTGGATGTAGCCATAGATTTGCTTAGCTGAGAGCACACAAGGTGACCGAAAGCGCATGTGTACGTGGATGACAACGCGCTCGAAACCCGGTAAACGGCTGTGCGCTGCGCACACCACAGCTGAAAAAGGAAGGTAATGAGAAGATAATAAGGAAATGCCGCAGTAGGGTAGTTGGAGTACAACTGAGTAATTAACACCTATTAACTCACAGTGGACCATTAACGGTAGCTAACAAGGCTGCTAGTAGCAACCTGCAGAACAGGATAGGGGAGGTGCCAGATTGCAAAGAAAAGAGAACTGTCACAGCAGAGCAAAGCAAACCTGCAGTAGATCAGCTATAGAACACATTTTGCAACACAATCCTGGGTTGGGAAAGTACAAAACAAGAAAGCAGGCTGCTGGATGCATGCCTGACAATGGGAGGGGAATTGTTTTGAAAAGTGAAGGCAAGGGCAAGAGGTGATCCACGGCAGCTAAATGTAATTCAACACCAAAGGCACCACAACAGCAGTACCTGTGGTAAAACACATAAGTAAGACACCCTGCAGCTCTGATTGTACATACACACCCTATGACATCATCAGCTTCCCAAGCACAATAGTATAAAGTGTGAAGGCACCTCACATACACTCGTGTATTCCCAAACACTGCACCATCGGTGTAAACAGACGGGGGACATTTACAATGTACTTGTTGAGAGCTGCCATAGCTGTGATTCATCAGCATGTGTTGGAGGCATTACCATGGATGTGTGTGCTGGCAGCCCTGGAAGCTACCACAACTCCCACATCTGGCATGCCTCACAGCTGTACCAGGTATTTGTTAGGGGGGACATCCCATATGGCCACCTTGTGGGGGATGCTGGCTATGCACTGGAGCCGTGGATGATGACTCCCATCAGAAATGTACACACACCCATGCAAGAACACCATAATGAGACACATGCACAAACCAGAATCATCACAGAGCATGTGTTTGGGATGCTGAAATCACGGTTCCTTCGCTTGGACATATCTAGTGGAGCCTTGCAGTACTCTCCAGGCACGTGTGCTCACATCTTCATAGTATGTGCCATGCTGCATAATACGATCCTGCGGAAACAGCTGCAGCAGGGACATAACGGTGAAGGCCCTCACAGCCGCAATTGCCAAGGGCAGTACAGGCACAGAAGGATTCAGACCACGAACACCCTGTGCCAGCCCCAGTAGGCAGAAGGAAGCATGCCCAATATGCCCATGTCTTGGCAAAGAGGGAACATATAGCACATACACTGACGGCGTAGGCCCCTACGGACTGACACTCTTCTCCACCTGCACACACAGTAAAATGGAAGGCACACACACACACGACCACCTGTAAATTGTCATGTACAGGTGGTCTACTGTGTGCATCCTACGTAGGCAGCCCTCAACTATTGCACACACAACAGCTATTGGTACAAGGTAAGTCAACACCTGAACAGTAAATTAAGCTAACAGCATGTGTTGATACTGTATGTATAGGTTCCTAGGTACATCAGTGGGTACATGCCTAATTGTCAGAGGACATTCATAATTAGGGGTTGGGAGGGTGGCCTAATGGTTAAGTCGTTTACCTTATAGACACAAGGTGCAGGGTGTGATGCTCACATGGGGTAATTGGCTAGGCTTAAAATGGCTGACAAGGGCAGTTAGCCTAGTAGTAACCTATGAACCTATGAACCTATAAGCCTAGCCAAAATGTGTCTGCTTTCGCCACCTAATTGATTAACTAACTGTCCATCTGTGGAGCAGAGCCAATTGTGGGATCCCTGGGGTGTAACCGCTGTTCCCCACGCACTCTGCAAGGATTCCCTGGTGTGTTAATGAGGGGCTCCATATAATGTAATCAGGGATGTAGTTCCAAAGCATGGGGAGTACCCATGACAGGTATCTGTTACCCTAGCATTCTCCATTTATGGTTGTGGTAAGGTGTAGCACATTACAGTGTGTGGCTCACTGTGACATGGATTCCTATAGCTGGAGCACATCCATTAAGCATCACTTGGACATACCATTAATAGGTAACATCCATATGTAAACTAACTGAGTTACACATTTGTTTACAGTATGGAGGAACAGCCGTAGTACAGTCCACATACTAAACACCATAACACTTGTACATATTCCATATGCCCCAGTGGTAAAGCCACTGAATGTCTTGTGCATGTTACTGGTTCCATGACCTGCAAGGGCTGTTACATAATTCCGATGTCCCGAATAATGGATGTTGGATGCAGGTCATTAGAGCACGTTTAAGCACATGTTAGTAGGTTTTTGCACCGGCAAGTGCTGGTAAGTATCGTTTAAACGTGACTACACGGATATGCACAAAACAGGTCTAACCTTTGCTGAATATCGTGCAAATCACAGGCAAAGCTGCCCAGAACCGCTGAAATGTGCATTATTCACCCTTGTACTAATGGTGCCTGCTCTGAGAGGTAAAATGACCACTGCCAGGAGTAGAACATGCAACCATGTACACAATCACCTAGCACTAAGCTACCTGAGATGTACCAACAGCAGGTGTGTATTGTGGCAGGTTAAAACACAAAAGGGCAGAGTTCAGGAAATAGTATACACTGCCATGTACCCAATGAAAGGTGTGTTTTCTCTCTCTCTCTCTCTAGATATATATATATATATATATATATATATATATATATATATATATAAAATATAGAAAGAGAAAGAGTGATAGAAAGATATATGTCAATATATACTGATATACATATATATGCAAACATATAGATAGGTTAACAACATGTACACAACCATGGAGGTACATATAAATAGGATACTACCAAATACTGAATGCTTTACATACCAACACGCATAATCACGAGGCTTAAAGACCGAAAGACCACAGTACCGGCACACTAGAACCGTGAGTACTATTATCACAATGTTAAGGGACATTTAGTTAGTGCTTCTGGTGCTGCAGTCCAGGTAGGTACTGTGTTTAAGTGTGTTTCTGATTGATGTAGTGTGTGTAAGTGTGTGTTCTGAGTGTGGTGTGTGTTTCCGGGGGACTGTAATGTGTGTGTGTGTGTGTGTGTGTGTGTGTGTGTGTGTGTGTGTGTGTGTGTGTGTGTGTGTGTGTGTGTGTGTTTGCTTCATGTGTCTGTTTGTGCTATCTTGGAGGTAGATTATTACAGTAGGTGTGGTGTGGGGGACACAGCCTCCCAGATGGGGTGTGTATGGGGGCATGGCCACCTGACCATACATAGTGTAGGATGGTTTGTTTGGATGTGATGGGTAGCAGTGTGTCTGTGTGTCCGTGTGTGTGTTTTGTGTTTGTGTTAGTTCCGGGAGCTTGACTGTCATGAGTTTGAGTGTTTGGTATTGTGGGGTTTGGGAGTCTGGGAATGGTAATGTGGTTTTTGGAAGTGTGTGTGTTCCTGAATCCATGGGTATGCCGTATACAGCAGTTGAAGTCTTCAAATATGTGCACAACATGGACCATAGCAATCACACATTCCGCCACGACCGAACGTTATGAACAAATGATATGGAGAGTATATATGTCTATACACTATTACAAATATGTGCTATGGACATGAGCTAAAAATAGGGTTACCACCTGTCCCACCTTGTGAGGGGCAGTCCCTCTATGTGTGGTAGTGTCCTAACCAAAATGAGTACAAATACTAATGTCCTACAGTCTCGAGACGTTTTGCATTTTCCATATTTATTGTAATGGTTGCATAAAATAGTCATTTGTATCTAAAATACCTACATGTAACAAGAAACAGGATAAGCAAGTAAACCGCTATAAGAATATAAGCTTTTATATAGGCATATATGTAAAGTTCTATACTTTGTACTGACCATGGGTATGTGTCGGCCTCTAAAATCTGATGTGTGTCCTGCAAATGTCCCACTATGGCCATTTGAAAAGGTGGCAACCCAAGCCAAAGAGGTTCAGTCACCAACACAACTCCAATGAGTACAAATATCAGTGACAGAAATACATGAGACAGCTTTCATGTAGCAACATTTCATTTCATTACATACCGATGTATTTCCGAAGGAGTTGAAGGACAAACATCACCTACATGCTATATAGGAACCAATTAACTATGGCTTAATGAATAAGCCTGCAATAGCCATAGTATTAGTCTACTAAATGATAGGTCTTCAGTTAGGGAAGCAGCCCTCACACACATGTGGAATATGTATAAATGCAGTTCCTACACACCTTCATCTGCTATGTACACCCACCTACATCTCCCGCACACCCAAAACAATTGCAGTACAGTCTGTAATAACATCACAAACATCCACTCACTCTATGACATCTGCAGAAGCCTTAACATACCTTGTGAGAGACACACTATAATGGCCCTATGTGAAATCGTTGCTGTTGTACAATGGAACAGACGCCGAAGTTACAGGGTTTGGTTGCAATAATCCCGTATCAGACGGCTGATATAACAGCTACACTCACATGTAGAACTATATCCTCTAGCCGTTACACACAATCCATGGGGGTCATGAAGTTAAAATATCTCTGTGTGTCTCCATATAGCTATTGCAATTCATCACAAACAACACATCCTCGAAGGTAGGGCAAAGGGACAACGCCCAAGTGGAGTATTCAATTATACCCCACTGTTGCCATGTAATTGGCTAATGGAGTAGCTGCACAGCTGATGTGCATGTAATCATCTACTCCAGAACACCAATTGGTGGCAGGATACCACATGTTACTGGTATCTATGTATAAAAGGATGGCTTGTCATACATTCAAACCATATGTACATATGAGGAAACCGTTAAAACAGAAAAGGAATAGGAATGATATTATCGTCAACTCAGAATACTAATAATGTATGTAGAACACTTAGTATGTTAGTGTATGTAGTACCTGTTCTGTATTAATTAAAGTGCATGCAATGCATATAGTGGGAAAAGGTATTATGTAGTGATGTATTGTTGAGCATAGTAATGCTCGTAGAAATTGTGTGTACTGCTGTGGGCCACAAGGTAAACACCTCATACACCACAAGGGATGCTACATAAGGACTTTAAACACAACAATTCCACTCCAGCCGCTGTCAGTGGCAGGGTTTGCCCAACAAGTACGTGCCATAACAGGAGATAGTATATGTTGATATACTGTAACAGTAGGCATATGTATGGACGTATAACTGAGAATAATATGTCTAAGGTGGTCCTGCTGTGCAATTAGGATTTGCATTGTGGGATATTGTTGCAAAAATGTGAAATGTACAGTATTTTAGGTAGATATGTCTAACACTTTACATAGCATTACTGTTATATTATGCAAACGTCAGGTATGTCTATTGGCATGTACAATACACAATAACAGGATACATATGATTTGTAGTCACCATACACTGTATCAGTTTGATAGCTAACTGAAATGGAAGAGCTAGTCAATTATCCATGCACAAAGGACATGTAATAGCTTCATAGGTTCATAGTTAGGTACTATGCTGTCTGGCCAAGTCCATTCGTAAGCCTAACTACAGTGTTTTCACTTGCGGCACCTCCCTAGGTTAGTGTCTTGTGCCTGTGAACAGCAGAGCCATTCATTTCCTGCGCCTCTGTACAGCAGAGCCACTGCAGTGATCCCTGGTGTACATGTCTGTCTCCCATCCACCCATTGAGGTATCTCTTGAAGAGTGCTAGTGAGGGTCCCTGTCTGATGTACATAGGAATCATGTTCCAAAACATGGTGAGTGTCCGGGTCAGGAATGTATCCCTCCAGCATGTCCTGGTCATCATTGCATTTAGGTACATATCCCAGAGCATGTGGCTCTCAGTGGCATTTGCTTATGTGGAGCATATCCATCAATATTGTTTTGGACATGGGCCTTGTATGTTCAGCAGAGATCACCTCTGAGTATGTGGTATGCAAATGAGTACAGTTGGGGTTTCTGTAGTTGGGCTGCATACGTCATCCTTCGGAGGTCAGTAATCCTCTTGGTGTGGTAATGTTATGATATTTAAAGCTGTTGCTGTTGTCTCATAAGGTACATCCCAAATGGGGTGTTGTACCCTTTAATGTGTTTCATAAGTTATGAGTAGAGAGGCACAATGGCTGCCTTTGTTCTGGCTACAAACCCATTAGAGATTACGGTGGCCACATAGAAGGATATCCACACCACCTTGGCAATATGGTTATCAAAGGAGTGGATGCTATCTACTTGGGTTCTAAAATCCCTTATTATGTCTTATGTATGTAGGGGACTATCACCTATGTGATAGTCTGCGGGTGATTGGTTGTAATCCAAAGGGGATGTCCATGCACCTCGTGGCATGCAGCTTGAGGCCATGTTATTGACACCAGGTATCCATCCCAGTGACACCCTTATGGAGGGTGTCTGTATCAGCTGGTGAATCAATCATGGCCCCTAGTTTGCAGTTGTCTGCAAACCCATTCAGGGTAAGTCCTTCTGTGCTAGCCTGTACCTCAGAGAAGCATATACCGAACATGAGGGGCCCTATGACTGAGGACTGGGGGATGTCAATTGTAACCGATTTACAGTAGGAACTAGGGTATGCTACCCTCACTGTGTGGGTTCTGTCCATGAGCCACTTTGCATAACATCTCGTGACGTAGGGGTTGATGTGCAGGTGGATGTGTATGTTGGCAATACCAGAATGGGGAATGGTGTTGAAAGCCTTTGAGAGGTCAAGGTAGACTGTGTGGACCTCCTTACCCTCATCTACTGCCTTGGTAACTGTCTCAAAGGACTCCACCAGGTTTAGGAGGCATGGTCTGGCCCTAACAAATCCAAACTAGGTGGGATCAAAGTTTTGGAGGCCAGCAATGTCTCTGTGAATGAGATCCATGATGATGTGCTCCATAGCCTTGCAGAACAGTCTAGTCAGGCGTATAGGGCAATAGTTCCCCTGGTCCATTGTGGTGCCACCTTTGTGAAGTGTGATAACTGTTGCTGAGTGCCATTCAGGGGCCACAATGCCTGATGCAAGGCTATTAGTGAATATGGTGCCCAAGTGGGGAGCCATTTCATTCTGAAGTTCATGGAAATCGCAGCCTGGGATGTTGTACGGTCACATGAATTCTGTGTTCCTGGCTTTAGAGAGTGCAGCTTTGAACTGCGTGGTTGTGATCGCAGGGACTCTGCATTGTTCCTGTATAGATATGGGCCCTTTAGGGTGTGAGAGGGGTGTAAAGTTAGCACTGAACCTATCTGCCAGGATGTTGCCAATATCAGTCGTTTCTGTAATGTTCATGCCTTACTGCTGTATGTCAGAGCAGATGTGGGTATCGCCATCGAGAGTAGTGACATATCTCTAGAATGCTTTGTGGTAGTCCTTGGAATTAGTCGTGGTAATGTTTACGTAGCTTGCTTTGGAGGATGTGATAAGGGATCTCAGATTCCTACTGAGGCTGACCAGGGAGCTCCACCACTAATGGGATTGTACTCTACTTTGCAACAGTCTCCTCTTTCTGTTGTACATTATGTCCATGGCAGTGGACCACCAGAGTGGCATCCATTTTCTGGTGGGTACCATCATGGCTCTGTTTGGGATAGCATGATCCATGCAGTCATGTAAGTGCTAATTAAGTACAGTTGTGTATGATTCAGTGGTTGTAACTGTATTGTCCATCTGCACGGGTGCCATGACGTTTATTACTGCTGTCATAAGAAGCCTGAAGTTGGCTTTGTAGAAATATTGTACTGTGTTTTCTGTAAAGGGTGTGGTGCCGGGATGTGGATAACAAGGGTGATTAGCATACGTTCAGATCTGATCAACGAGGAGATAACCCCAGGCGTGGAACACCAGTCACACATGTTGGTAATGATCAGGTCTAAGATATTGATGGCCCTGGTGGTAGGTTGATCCAGGCGATTGGAGGTTATGAATCCCAGAAAGCATTGGCCTAATGTGTCGGTACATGAGTAGGTATCCCAGTTAATGGTGGGGTAGTGTCAGTCACACATCACTAGTTTCTGTTTGAACCCTACTTTCCAGTACACCAAGAAGTGAGGACCGTTAACCGTGGGGTATGGTGTGGAATCTGTAGCAAGCTACAATTTGTATAGCAGTTATGGCCAGAGTTAGTTGCACTTGGATTACCTCTGATGCATTGTGCTAAGCAACCAGCCTGGAGGTGTGGATATCCTTGGGAAATATGGACACACCTCTGCCGTGGGTGTTCCGGTCCTGGTTACATGACTGAAAGGTGTAGTATGAGTAATAGCCTGGTAGTGCAGGGGTGCTCTCAGGAGCCTAGAAGCAGGCCCCAGTCACTGCACAGATATTGAAGTGGTCCATTACAAGGAATGCCTCGGGTGAGTGCATTTGAGATGAAGATGTCAAGCATCACCCTCAGGTTTTGCTTGCCTGTTCCTGTTATGGTGGTAAGTATGTTATTTGAACCATGCCTAAAACAGGCACTATAGGAGCAGCAAGAGCCTTAGATGTTATCCGTAATCCCAGGGCCGACAGGTGCAGGCCATTTGTGCCAAAGCATCGTGTTCTGTCTACCATGTTATTCAAAGCAGACAGATACTGGATACCATTGGAATGACACCAGAAGCATAGCCAATTGTTGAAGTAAATAATTCAGTCCTTGTACTGCGTTATCAGTCTGGATGAATGCTGAATGCTTCTCAGGGCTAGGGTGATACCTGCCTGGGCTACAAGATCGGACAGCTATTCCATGTCTCTGTACATGTAGTCCAAGAAGGTACATCTCAGGGCATTCACACTAACATGGAGAATGACACAGTCATATTGTACCTGTTGAAGAGTGACCTGAGTGCATAAGTTATGTTGTGGATCCTGTTACCTGACAGGCAGCTGACAGTAACTATCACCTTGTGTAGCCTGCTGAGTGGGACATCAGTGTGACCGCCTATAGAGTCACCTATGACTAGTGTGTTGGGTACGTTATATCACCCTATTGGCTGTGGTTGATGGCACACTGAGTCTGTGGGCTATACGTAATTGGTGTTGTGTTGGGTGATGGGGGCTGCCTACATTTCTGCTTTGGAGTTCTCTGTTGCCTAGACAGAGTAATATTGAGAGGCTCCACAAATGTTGTAGTCTTACTATGTGTGGCCTGTAGTGGTGGAGATCTAGTGAGACTATGTGATGAGTGTGGTGTGTTGCAAACGTTTAACATCCCCACATGATTGTCAGGTTCAGTCTGGGTTGGAGAGAGCTTTACTTCCAGCATGGCTAGATATGTGCATCTCCCACAGGTTGTAGTATTGCATGTTAGGAGAGGAGTATTGACTGTGTACACGAGACAATTTCTATATTGCCTCATGATGCTCATATTCATCATATAGACAGGCGATAACACTGGGAATTGACACTTGGACATGCCTGAATATTTAACTATTTCCCACTAGATATGTGAGGAAAGCGTGTACAACAGCTGTTTTACTCTAAGCAAGCATGAAATGTAAGTACAAACAGTGTTTACCTGTAGGTAATGAGGAGGATTGAGTGCTATAGTAATTGGTAGCTCATGAAGTGCTTACATGTTCTGAACAAGTGCTGAGCATGAATAAGCAATACAGACAGGGTGTCGGATAACATAAACACACTGCCCCCCCCCAACAGGTACACAATCACATATCCATGAACACTACAGAGCCCCTGTAACCATAACTATGATGGTACAAGGTGCACTCAGGCTGCATGGGACCTGTCCACATCCCTGGTTGTATCATACATATATGGCAAAACAGTTTGCTCTACACATACACATCATGTAAAACATAGCTTCATGTCAGTCTGTGAAAACACTGAATGGTGCACACCAACAGTTATTACAACCCAGAAAGTGGAGACACCACTCATAATGGGAGGCACTGCACTACTACCCTGCTGAGTCTGGTCTGAAAGTCCATGAACCTTAATCAACGTATATGTTGTTAGCAGTCCAGATGTAGATGACAGTATGGATGATTTCATACTGCATATCATACCTGTGACAGGTCATAGGACATCATCACCCATACTGTGTTCCACCTACACTCGGTATACTAGATGTACCTTTGTATGTCACAGGAGTGTTCTGCCAGTGGAATGCTGACAGAACCAACACTACAAAAGGTGTCTGAGTAATATGTGCATATCATACCAGTGGCAGCTACAGTAAGACAGGGTTAATTCATTGTACCCCCCTCATTGTAGCCCATACCACACAGACAAATGGGAAGCATCTACCTATGTAAGTATGTGAATGGCTATGACCTAGGAGCAATAGATGACTCAGTGTTGTGGACAACCTGCAGAATGGGTTTTGTGGGTGAGGTGTGTGACATATGTGCACAATCTGACAGCTGCATATTGCATTGTCACTGCTAGGTTAATAACCCTGTACCCATGAACTACCACCTAGGCAGCGTTCAACATAATCGACACTGTGTGTAAGGGATGGTGCTGTGCAGTTTACCTCCCTGAGCTAGTGACATCACCAAGCCTATTAGGTAGTCATAAGAGGCAACCCTAGTCATGACAGGGTGCCATCCATGAACATGGAGATCATTGTACAGCCATGCTCATCACCCAAGTGACCAATATCGGATCACATATCACCTTTAAGGAGTATTGCCCACGTTTGGATGGGCGACACCAGCCTTCACAATCCTCATCTCCACTATATGGCATGATGCCTACCCTGCATAAAGACATGTCCAACACTGTCATGTTGGACATGCTACATGTACATATCCTGATATGAAATACATACATCATGGACATCCACCTTCCTAATACAAGAATCACCACATGCTGGACAGATCCTTGTGCCATGCACGTTACATACTCCTGCCGTACTATGCAACACTGTCCAGCAAAGCTGCACATTTCACCTCTGTCAGACATGGTGTGATGACCGCATGGTATATGTATCATTAACCGTCTGGATCAGTTATGTGGCACTGCTTCACCTAGCACCAGAAACATGGTTGTCGGCTACAGCTAGGTAACCTTACATCCTATGCTCATACATGGCACAGGGCATATAAACTACTACATGACCTTGGCCATATATGTTATAGTTGATAACCATCCCTGCAAATACCATCTGGCTAGCCAGTGTCCCATGTGTATCACATGTGCAACACAGGCAATACATGGCAGGATGTTGAACTGCTGTACAGTGCTGTGTTGATGTATATGGCAAAACACATGCATGTAAAGGCTTCCGTATGCATGTCTGCATTGTCACAGGTCGTGTCCGTTAAGGCAGTGTATGTGTTGATATGTGACATATACACAGCATCAAGGTTGACAGCATTAATGTGGACACATCCAGGCATGTACTGATAGGTAAGAATACCAGTATATGCAAACAGACATGCCCACATCGAGACAGCATCCACATGGAGTATGAGCAATGTACCAGGTGACACACATATATGGTGATAATATCCAATCCCCATTTGGTGTCACATGTGTGCGGCACAAACATGTCAGTGGTGTCAGTGTCATGAAGATTTGCAAAGACAACTGTTCATATGTAATAAATGTGATACACATGTATGTGCAGTTGTATCTCTGTGCATCTCTGAGATACTGTGACCTGTCTCCATCATTATGTCTTCCAGATATGCCGCGAGCAAGGCTCCCAGCATATACCCGTTTGGAGGATGAGGCCCTTATACCTTACCTCCAAGACAACTATGATGTCTTGTTTAGCCATGTGCCACAGCATGCACAGCAGCTGTAGCAGGAACTTTGTAGGAGGGTTAATGATGTGGGTGGCCATAACCGCACATACCAGCAAGTGCACAGCCACTGCAGGGACCTGATCAGACATGTGAAACAGTGTGTGAATGCAATCGCCAGGGAACAAGGTGCAACAGGCGGTGGGCCACCAACCCAGCCCCCACTCACACGTACCGAGGAGCTACTGGCCAACCTGGGGACACCATCACAACAGCATCCACAAACCTTAGCTGCCATCATGGAGGTGGGTGTCTCTCAACCACCAAGCCTGCAGTTGCCTGGTAAGTCACTACTGCACATATAACTGTTATATACCATACAGTTGCATGTGTCACTGTACAATATGTAATGTAACATCATATGCAAGGCATGTATACACACATGCCGCATACTATAGTATGCTACTCTGTGTATGCACACATGTGCATACTCCATAGTAAATCCTATTGTACTGACGAATGTGTTAACATGCACATTGCACCCTGTAGCTGTCATACAGTCGTGGATAATGATCATACTGCTGTGTCACCCCTATATAGGTACCTCTGGCATTCTGCAGAGACAGCAGGCCATTGCAGGTGAGACAGTTATAAGTATCAGGCATGTTAATGCACAGATCTATCCAGTTAACACATGAACACATAATGTATGGTCCGGTCACAATATACAGGTTGCATCTTTAATCCATCACACTGGTTACCTATGCGCAATACTTACAAACTAAGTGAAACACCGACATGAAACCTCAGAAACTGTCATTGCTAGATGTGTGGACAGTTGTGCATACAACGGTGGAGGTGTTGTTTAATGTAGGAATATGTACTATACATCAGAACTACGCATGTGGGGTACACAAACAGTACTACACAGTGAGCTGGAGTATGGGCAGCCCACAGGATTCACCATTGTGGAATATGCCCCTGCAATGAGTGCACACATTGTGATGTGCCATCTGACATATCCATGACATGTAGTGGTCCGGCTGCAACATTGTCTCACTATCCCATAAAACATACCCCACATACCAAACATATAACCCTTTGTCTGCATAACCCTGTGGACAGTGGAGTATCTGACATCTATGGGTGTATGTCATATGGGACAACACAGACATGTGAGATAGATGGCCATCACAACCGATTGGCCAACAAATGCTCACACATGGCCATGGAGGATGGCCAGAGACATGTAGCAACACACAGTAGATGTGATGTGTTTGTGTGTACACCCTGTTGTACATTGGCTACACATTGTCCAACTATAGCCTTTGTTGAATGGTTATATTGCAGATGTGGAACACTTGACATCCTACAAGCCTGTGCACTGCTTGTGGAGGCGTAACTTCATTCAACCACATAAGATGTGTTGAACATCATGACTGTGTCACAGTGTGACAGTAGTCACCTGTACAACATCCACATACATACACAGACAACCACATCAGGCCACAGATACAGTGCATTTCCCTTGCTGCTGTTGGACATCACTGTCAGCCGTGCACCTCATGTGTGGTACACAAATGTCATATGGGACATGGTGTATTGACAAGTCTGCCATGTGTGGACATGGGTATCAGGCAGCTAAAATATGTTTGCAGATGTGCAGGGGTGACATCCGTATGTCCTTCGGTGACCTGTGTCACACATTACACATCATGGTTTACTGTGTATATACCTCAGCGACGTGGGTCACAATCCACAGTATATATGTATTGTGTATGCACACAGTCATGGCTATGCACTGTGTGTGTAATCCACACTGTATAGCAATAGAGACGCCTCGTGATTCCATGCAATTGCACCGTGTCTGTACTTCACACTGTATAGCAATATAGATGCCTCATAATACCCTTCAATGGTCATGCACATCTGCTAAAAATGCATTTTATCTGTAGGGCGTACAGACAATACTGCAATGTGACACCATTACACCACTGTACATGTGACAGGACACCATTGTGTCAAACATGCATGCATGTCAATGCACACGTCAGCAGATTACATGTCATACTACATGTTAATATCAAGGTCATATGCCACACATCAGCCATGTGTACTGTTAACCTGTGCTGGTCCACATGGTGTAATATAGGGATGCATGCTTACTACCATGATTGTGTGAAATGCATGGCTTCTGCTATGACACATGCTTGCTGTTGTGTGCAACCCAGGGAGGTATGATAACTACCACTATTATTGTCTGAGCTGCATGCCGTCTGCTGTATCACATGCATGTTACATGCCTTCTGTCAAATCACATGCATGGTGTGTGTATGTGTGTGTGTGTGTGTGTGTGTGTGTGTGTGTGTGTGTGTGTGTGTGTGTGTGTGTGTGTGTGTGTGTGTGTCTGTATTGTAATGTAGACTCTTTGTTTGCCTTCGCAGGTAATGCAGGTGCGTTACCCTCCTGCGGCCCATCTGATGTTAGTGTCCCCACAGACTCTAGCAGTGGTGATGAACATATGCTTGAGGTGCAGACAGGGTTGTCAGGGGCTGAATCTGTGCCATTGGTTGCCATTCCACCTAAATCCCCCTCATCCCCACACACAGATCTCATGCCAACACATACCCCATCACCAGTGGCCATAGAGGAAGGACAGTTAGCGTGTGGTAGCTTAGAAGAGGAATGTGTGGTGGCTATGGAAAGTGTGTATTCACACCATGGTGTCAATCAAATGACTGGAGATGGGCCACACAGGCATGTGGCCAGTGCTGCTCATAGGAGGACCTCTGGCTGACATCCCCCTGCAGGACAGAGAGCAGCAGCTGGTGTCACCAGACGCATGTTTCAGACTGTAATGGTGGCACAGGCACATGCTGAATGGCAAAACAGAGAAGGTCAGAGGCTTCAGAGGGCTGCTATCCGTTCTTTAAACAACAACATCCAGGCATTGGCAAATGCTCAACAGCAGATTGCTGATGTTTTGGACAGATGATTGGGTGACATGGTTGGAATCCTTGACCATGGCATGAAAATCCGCGAGTGTGAGCTGTCTGTGCTGAAACATCTGGTAGGAGTGAGGCATAGGGCACGTGGACGTAGGCCAGCTATGTCACCTGGTGCAGGTCTACGTGAATGAGCTACCTCACATGCCCATTCCCATAGTGGTGGTAGCAGCAGCAGTGCAGCTGGTGCTGCGCTGTCCACACCAGGACACAGCAGGCCATGTGGACGTGGCCCTGGACAGTCCCAACTGGGACATGGTTCCAGTGGACATGAGTCATTGGACAGTACCCAATCTGCACCTCTACCTGGTAGTGCTCGTGCAACCCCTGGCAGGCACAGTTCACGTGGCCATGGCCGGATACCATGAGCTGTAAAACCTGGTCTGTACAGTCTGCAGCTGTCAATAATACCCCTGTGTAGGCCAGACACATGGCAGAACTGTGTGCACACATACGCGCACACACCAGAAACATCTGTAGGGCACCGCAACACTCACACGCACACATGGCCAATTAGATCACAGGCCCTAACTCACACACATAATGTCATCCACTGGTGCAGCCTAGGCCCCTGGCAAACATTATCACCCTGTGCATATGATGATGCCTGTGCCGCATCCCTGTCATCCACGCCATCGGTGCAGGGACATGCTCATATGGTCTGATGCACAGGGTGAGCAGAATAGGGAGATAAGTGTAGATTACAATTGTTGTGTACTGTTGACACGCAGCAGACATACCATGTAGTACAGGTTTAGAATGCATTGCTTTCTGTTCACAGTATGTGTCTTAGTAACAACAGTAACAGCATGTTGGTAATGATGTCCTGCTTCCCTCCTTCAGGTCAAATTGCATGTGTCGTTAAGTACCAGTGTTTGCAGTTTCCCATGTGTAAATGTGGACTACTCACAGGCATGTATGGCAATGCCAGCATGCTATTCGTAGCTTCAACCTCTCTGTTAGGAAGGCTGACATTCCAAAGATGTCTACACATCTACTGATCCAGGAGCATGGGAGCTGTGTACTAAGCTACAGTAGCTAGAGACGTGACATCCATACCAGGTGACATCACAGGTACAGTTACACGGGGCGGGGAGTTTACATAGCGGTCTAGCTGATGACAAGGGTAGAGGCCAGTTGATAGCTTGAGGCCTCACTGTGTAGCAGTAATACACATTCACATTACAGGATGAGAACACACAATTACACACACACACACACACACACACACACACACACACACACACACACACACACACAGGTATTTGCACACATGTATTCAGACACAGCAACACTCCCACACACACGGGGTCAACGACACTGTAACACACACACACACACTTGATAGTGTTGACAGGAGGACCCCTGCCTATGTGGTAATCACCATTATAGTACTGTGCACCCACATGACGCGACACAGAGAATGAACATGTACAGGTAGTCAGTAATGCCTAAGATCAACGGCATCAACAGGGTAGTAGATTGCATCACCTGGAGGGGTTAGGGGTCCTATCTGTTCACTATGGTAACATACATCTTCACTCCATGGACCAGACAGCCACACACACACACACACACACACACACACACACACACACACACACACACACACACACACACACACTGTGGAGTCCACAATTGAATGCACCTATGTCATACACATACGGATAGCTCACATGTGTGTAATACACACCCCACCCCTGCCTATGTCTTGCTTTCTACACTGCAGTATGTACAGATCTCTACAACAGTGTACAGGGGTGTGAGTAACAATTGGGATGTATTCCCCACCATACATGGCATATATGGGCACACACGCAAACACACATGGCAGTGCTGTGAATCAAACACCTGCTATCTTATGATACATATGACAGACATGCAGCAATATTGCCCGCATTACAATGTGTGCCGACTCTACCTTTGGAAATTGTTCTGATATATGCACACGGGATGTCTTAAGTGTTACAGGTGTCAAGTGATTTACAATCAGTGGCACCCTGACAGCTGTGTAGGTTGTATGTCTTCCCCTTTAATTAACAGAAACATAGCTTAGTGTTTGCACGTGTTATGGTAGGATGGCTTGTGACACACCTGTGAGCTGTCTTCAGCAAACATCCATCTGCAAAGATGGCCCACCACTTTATGTCCACACATCCGTCCATACCTGATGTACATCTTACCGTACTGTCAGTATTTCACCATATACAGTTGGCAATGATGGGGCTGCATTGCAACTGCATGTTGTAGTAAGACACAGATCACCTGCAAACATCAGCTACTGCACACGCATGGTAGCTGAACACACACCACTACATGTACATGTGTGTAGGTCCTACATTCCTGTCATTTAACCATGTTTGTAGGCATTGCAATTGGTGGACATGTGTGATGACATACATGACACATGGACTGTTGTATGATATGATAGTTGTCATGGGTAACCAGTACAGAGGGAATGTTAACTCAGTCAACATTGCTATCACACCTTATGTACTGTTAGCATTCAACAACCATGGACCTACCTTCCATGTGCATGTGTGCAATTGCTGTAGCCACCTGTCTGTATGAAGGACAGCAACAGCTATGCTATGTACATATGCGTTGTGTGTGTGGGGCATGTACATATCCATGGCAGGAACATGTATGTCATATCTAAACACAAGGTTGTTTACTGGTGTACAGCAACAGTCATCTGTTACAGTTGTATATGACCCAGGGTCCCTGTTATGTGTACAGTCATCCTGGTTAAGAACAGTGGTATCACTGCATTGCATAATACATGATTCAACTGTGTCAGTACATGGGTAGTCTGCACAGTTGCTGTAGAGCTAGGTACAGTCCACTGGCCATGGGTCACATGGTGTTGTACTAATATATGTTCTACCACATGCATGGATGTGTGTTGCTGGTCCAAGGACGTGGTGATGTCTGAGGGCTACATCCTAGAATATGGCTCTTGACATTGTGATCTGCACCTGACACATCTGTGATGCCTTTTGAGGGTGTACTGGTCAGTATATGTCAGTGGCCTTCATCTACGTGGGGACACCACCACCTGGAGCGGTCCGTAACAGTGTTATGGCCCACATGTCTGTATCCACGGTGGTAGTGCTATTGTGCACAACTAAGCCTTCAGCCAGGTGTTCCTCACTGCACAGATGTCAGTATTCCCTATTGTTGGATCTACATTGGCAGCTGTGATTATGAACTCTACACATCTAGCACTGTTTAGCATACACATACAATGTAGTTGTCCTCTAGGTGTCAGGGTGTTAACCTGGTCTCAGGACATTCATCTATGAATGGCACTATATGGACGAAGTAGCCACTCCTGGCAGGACATCACCACAGGTGGTATTAGTATGCCAGGTTTAGATTGGTACATCTAAGGTGACGGACAGCAGCAGACATTGTGTAGAAGACCGGTGTCAGATATATGTAGTGCAGCATTCATGCTAACAATGACAACTATCAACACCACTGTGCCCTTCCATGTTTAAAATCAGAGTGCATACAAAACAGCCCTTTGCTACTAAGTGTGTGAGAATGCCCAGTATGACGTTGTGTAGATGGACACATAGTGTATTCCAAACGGCCGTGTGCTACTAAGTGTTTGAGCATGCCCAGTGACACCTTGTGCCAGTTATGTGCCTTTATGTGTATGGGCATGGCCATTGTAACCCTGTATAGTAATAGTGGTCGTCCAGGCAACAGATGGCCATACCCCACTTCAGGATGGATTCCTACATTGAACACACTGGTTCACAGGTATGTACATCGTAAATGCCAGCATCCATGTCGATGTCCACATTCCTAGAAGGTCATATTGACAGTCTTGAAAGGTGCAGTGTCTGTGGCGCAGCTTGTTTCTATGTAGTATTGTAATAGTGGTCCATAGATAGGCAGTTGTTCTGATCACACCACTGGCATGTGTTTGTCTCTGTCTGCCTGGGGACAGTAATATGCTTTTAGATCGCTCACACTCCATACAATCCCTACCGCCATCTTTTCCATTGCTGATGATGTCACCCACCTAGAAGTATGCCTCTTGGAGTGCTGTGTTCCAGTAATCATAGTAGCGCTTCCTGTAACTGCATAATGCTGTAGTGTGATAAGGTAGTTAGGTCTGTGTTCTAATCCCAGCCATGCAAAGTGTGTGTGTCTGTCTGCCTGGAGACAGTCATATGCTTTTAGACTGCTCACACTCCATACAATCCCTATTGCCATCTTTTCCATTGCTGATGATGTCACCCACCTAGAAGTATGCCTCTGGGAGTGCTGTGTTCCAGTAATCTCAGTAGTGCGTTCTGTAACTGCATAATGCTGTAGTGTGATAAGGTAGTTAGGTTTGTGTTCTAATCCCAGCCATGCCAACTGTGTGTGTGTGTTTCCATCTGCCTGGGAACAGAATAATGCTTTTAGACTGCTCACACTCCATACAATCCCTATCGGTGTCTTTTCCATTGCTGATGATGTCGCCCACCTAGAAGTATGCCTCTGGGAGTGCAGTATCCCAGTAATCTTGGTAGCGCGTTCTGTAACTGTGTAATGCTGTAGTGCGATAGACTAGACTAGTAGGTGCTCTATTCCAAGGCATGACAGGTGTGTGTGGTTAGCAGTCATATCCTATGTGATGGTATCTGTGAGTCGCTAGCTCCAGGATGTGTTGGGGAGCGTGTTTTGTTGTTTTCCTATATAGTGTCCATAAATGTCACAATCACCCAAGAGACTGGGTTGGCAAGACATACACATATATTCGCCAGTAGGTCTGGTGAGTAAATGTCAGCAGCCCTAATCTTACCCTTAATACAGTCTGAACCCATGTGACGCAATGAAACACACTTGCCTTGATAGTAACACCAGTACATAATGCAGGAGGTGCATGTGGTTTCCTTTTCATTCTTGCCTAATGCTTTGGTGTCACATGGTCCGCTGTTGTGATATATATTCTATATCTACGTATGTGTGTGTATATGTATATGTGTGTGTGTGTGTGTGTATATATATATATATATATATATATATATATATATGTGTGTGTGTGTGTGTGTGTGTGTGTGTGTGTGTGTGTGGACATTAGCACACATAAATCTACATGACAGAATACATGTCCTATACTGTTGAATGCCTGTGCTGGATGATCTGTACGTGATCACCTCAGATGTATTTATATCTGCCATGGCTTAGTGATAAAGCACATCATCTGTGGAGTGCAGAGCCCCAGGTTCGAGGCGTGTAGAGACCGGTTATTTTGTTGCTGGGAAGAACAAGGGACATTGAATACGGTGATAGTAAGGTGCTTTTAACCAGTTGTGTGCGGATCTGTGTGACAGTAAGCAGTGGTTATTATTTTGGAGGCTCAGTATGGGTCATGTAACTAAGCACTAGAAGACAATACTATGCAAACGAGGTTGAAAATAGTGAATCCCGTTTATCCCCAGGGTGTGATGCAGATCCCAAGAGTGTATGTGTATAGATAGTCGGGTGCAGGACTCGAATGTAAGTGAAAGCATGGGGGGGTGTCAGGCATACTGTACGTACATTGGAGCCTTGTGTCTCAGGATTTCTCCTGCCTTAGCACACCTAAGCTAGGGGTGTGTCAATACCTGTCTAGTGCAATTGGGAGGGACAACAGCAATAGGAGAGTAGTCAATGTGAACAAACTGGGCAAACAGCTGATAATTATCACAATCAGCAGATTAGAGGCCCAGCCTGGCCCAGAAAACTACAATAAAGTGAGCAAGCACCATACCCACAGGTTTTTCCACACTCTACACCACCGGTGTATACATGTGGGGAAATTTTACGAAACAATCCAATGAAATGAGAAGGGCTGCAGCAGGCAACAAAGACCAACTTGTGCAGGAGGCTGAGGGTGGTAAGGATGTGAATGCTGCCGAATAACCCTCAGTGAGGAGACAGAGAAGACTGTACAGACCCAGGGTAACCTACCAGGGGCTACATGAGCTGGAGATAGTGGAGCGCTACAGGGTGGACAGAGACCTCCTACAGCAGATTGTTGAACTGTGCCGGCCACACCTGACACATCGAACAGGCCGAGGGAAACCCATCCCAGTGGATACCAAGGTATGTGTAGGCCTAGGTATACTAGCCACAGGTACCTCCCAAAGCACAACTGGGGATATCATGGGGATCTCACAGGCATCTGCATCCAGAGTACTCCACCAGTTCCTGGATGCCATGTCACCATATGCCAGTGAGCACGTACATTTCCTCAACACACGTGAGGTGTTGACCAACAATATGCATCTCTTCCACCAAATGGCAGACTAGCCTGGGGTACTGGGTGCTTTAGCCTGCACTCATCTACGCATCAAAGCACCACCTGGTGAGCAGGGTAGGGCCTACATTAACTGCAGGGGCATCCTCTCCATCAACTGCCAGGTCATATGCGATGCCCAGGGCATTATACTGAATGTGTGTGCTGGCTGCCCTGGAAGCTATGACGATTCCAATATATGGCATCTGACGCAGCTGTACCACACCTTTGCCAATATGGACATCCCCTACGGTCACCTAGTGGGGGATGCTGGGTACCCACTGGAGCCGTGGCTGATGACACCCATCAGAAATGCACACACACCTGAATAACTATGCCATAATGAGGCACACGCACAGGCAAGACATATAATTGAGCGTGTGTTTGGGATGCTCAGGTCACGGTTCCGGTGTCTGGACACATCCAGTGGAACCTTGCAGTATTCACCAGCTACATGCACCCAAATTGTTTATGTGCTATGCTACACAATATGATCCTGCGGAAACAGCTGCAGCAGGAACAGCATGGGACAGGGCCACACAGCCCCCCACCAATGCCAAGGCCTGTACAAGCACAGAGTGACTTAGAGGAGGAACTACCTGAGCCGGACCCAGTAGGTGGAAGGAGGCATGCACAGTATGACCTGGCCTTGGCAAAGAGGTAACACATAGCATATGCACTGATACAGTAGGTACCCAGGGAATGTCACCCTCTCTGACTCGTACAGACAGTAAAAGGGATGCCAAACATGACACTACCTGTTCTCAGCCATGTATAGGAAGTGCACTGTGTGCATCTGACATAGGCAGCCCTTCAGCACCATCCTCAGGTCTGGCACACCCTCAAGGTAAGTCAATCAACCTACCAATTGGCAGTTGTATTAGAATGTGTTTTTACCTGTAGCTATGGTATGGATGTGAGCATACAAGGGAATTTGGTGGCCGAATGTTAAGGCAGCGGACAGTACACGTCCATAGTGGCACCATGAAATCTGTAGCACATACCGAGGTCAAAATAGTAGCCAGTAGTACACAGGGTGTACTAATCCACTGCAGGTAATGGGCTGAACACCATGTGTGTCCATACAGCCCACACAAGTCTCAACCAGCTGGACAGGTGTAGACCAACACAGACAAATGCTGTACAAAGGCCTCTGAATACGCCCAATGGATGACCCCCCCCCCCACAGACACACACAGAGAGACTACAGCAGGCCAGGCAGTTGGATGTAGGTTGTGAAGGCTAGGACATCTGAAACTAATATGTTGGTAATTAAAGCTAAAATCTGGAGTACACTGGTATGCCTCTAGCCAGCACATTAGGTAGGTCTACTCACTGAAATGGAGTACCTGACATACCAATACAGTAGTAGCAAAAGTGCACAACTGTCAGCTGTGCCCCCCTTCCAACGTACACATGTAACAGTCATGTGCACACCCCCCCGGTGCTGTGTAGGAATGTGGATACAGTCAGATGTCCCCCCATGCTGAGCAGAAATGTAGCAACAGTCAATGCCTCATGACCAATGGATACCCTGCAGACACAGCATGCCACCTGTCAGTGTACAACGCAGAGGTTGACACCACAGTACTGACTACCTGGACATGTAACACATGCGATCCAGTTGACCATACTGGGCATGCTCAAACACATGAAGGTACGATGGTAATGTTAGTCGACAACATGCGGAATGGTCATACTGGGCATGCTCACACACGTAAACACAAGACGGCCCGGTCTGTAAACACCAGTGGTCCGGACATATCTGCCGGTACATTGCTATACTGTTGGATGACTGTGCTGTATGGTATGTGTGTGGTACTGCCTATTGTCTGTATATTTGCCATGGTGAATTGGTAATTTACATTAGCTGTGTGCGCAGGGTGTTACTACCAACACTTGCAAAGGATGGTTCTTTGTTTGCAGCCAGAACAAGGCCATTGGATACAGAGTGAGTAAGGCACATTGCAGCAGTTGGGAGCGGTTGTGTGTGGGTTTGCATGGTGTTAAGCACTGCTGACTTCTGGTTACATCTTCGTATACTTGTTTAGACTCCACATTTCTTTAACAGTGCAATACTCGCATACTGTTAGCCAAACACGCTTACACACACTCTCTCCCTCACTTGTACATGCAC